>NC_058130.1:72648968-72733737 GCF_016433145.1 Gracilinanus agilis
ACCCACCCACCCATCCACCCACCCACCCATTATTAGAGAGAGCTGAGGGAGGAATTACTTCCTTTGGGCTACTGGACAGAGGGATAGGGCATTAAAAAAATGACTTTGGGCACTGGAAAGAGGGGGAACCAAGCAGCATTGATGCCAATGATGTTCCAATCTATCCTGTTGTATCATCCCTTTAGTTACCTGGTGAACTCCCATAGAAAATAACCTACGTTAATGGTATCAACCTCAATAGAAACAATCTTTGCAGGCAGCATATTGACTTAGAAAACCCTAAATTAATTTTGTCTATATAGTATTATTTGTTTTGTTATACATTTCCAAATTACATTTTAATTCAATTTGGACCCTCACTTTGCCTAGAACCCTGAAGGTTGACTCAATTTTGATCTATATCTTCACTTTCGCATAACTTGCCTATTAAGACTTCTCAATGTTCCTAGGATATAAATATAAAACATAATTAAAATTTTATTTTATCTTTATTAATTAACCAGTTATTTATAAAATTATTGACTTTTTTTTCCAAGCTCATCCTCCCTGAACTTTTGGTGGCCTTTAATACTTTGGATCACCTTTTCTTCCTAGAGAGTTTGCCTGTCCTTTGCATCTAAGATACTTCTCTTTTTTTATTCTCCTCTTACCAGACTTTAAGAGTCAGTCAGTCAAGACATGCCTATCATGTTCTAAGACACTGAGCCAATTGGATCACTGGTTTATATATGTTATATAGTAGAGTCAGATTATAGAGACTCCTCCCCTCATCAAGAAAGGGGGAATTGGTAAACTACATCTTTCTTTCATCTTTTAGAATGTTTCCTTATTTGAGAAGATTAGGCTTTTTCTTTTCTTGGGAAAAATTATGTAATTTCTATTCCATACATGATATGGACATGTTCATTCTGTGTTTGAGATTTTATGAATCAAAAGGTTTCAGAAATAACAGGACACATTCCAGGATGCTGGAGGCATATACAAACCCCTTTAGCAAAGATGTCTTGTCAAAGTACTTCAGGAGATATTCGTTGTTATTTTACTCACAATATGATTATTGATTTATGATTCTCATACACAACTATTCAATCAACTAATAATTGGGATTATCCCTTACAATTTATCAATAAAATACTGATTACCCAATGGGATTACATGAAGAAGACAGAGCTTTGAGGAGACAATGAATTTATACTGAAGTTACTTGAATAAATTATCCTTTTCAATTATCACCTTCACAAAGGTGAATAATGACTTGGTATATCCAGTCAAATGTCTCTCTTGAAACTCCTCTCTATCATCATCAATTGTCTGCTAGATATATCTATCTGGATGAACTCTACATATCTCAATTATATCCAAAACAAACATAATGCTCTACTGCCATAAAACTAATTTTCCTCCTAAATTCCTCTGCTATTTTTATGACATAAATGTCCTTCATATATTACCATTTAAAGTATATCTATCTATATATATACATATATTATTCATTTGTTTTTACATTGCTGAAATTTTCTCTTTATGTCCTTTTCCCTTTCATGTGGCTCAGTCACCTAACCCAATGAGCTATGGAATGATAAATAGTGGTAAGAGGAAAGAAAAGAAAGATAAAGTAGGAGAAAAGAGGGAAAACTCAGCAAAACCATGCAATATTCTATTTTTCAGACATTCTCCCTCTGCAAAGGAACAAATGTAACTGCTTTCTCATGTTTTCTTTTTTAGGGCCATGCTTGCCCTTTGTACTTTTGCTATATTCACTTTCTGTTATTTGTTGATTGTTATTATTTCCATTTACATTGCTTGTAATCATTGTATATATTATTTTCTTGGCTCTGTTAATTTTACTCTGCTGTGGTCCCTGTAATATTTTCCATTACATTCATGTTCAAAAAATTGTTTAGCTTTTTTCCCAATGGAAGGATGACTAATTTATTTCCAGTTCTTTGCTACTACAAAAAAAATGCTACTGTGAATATTTCATATATATAGGAACTTTCTTTTTATCAATAACCTCCTTCAGGTTTATACCTAGTAGTGAATCTCTGGGTCAAAAGATATGGAGACTTTAGTCACTATATAGAATTCCAAATTGTTTTCCAAAATAGTTCAAGTAATTTATACCTCCTCTAACAAGGTACAAGTGTGCCTTTCTTCTGGCAATTCTGAATACCTCTTCACAGCTTTTGTCATTTTTGCCAACTCATTTGCTTTTGAAGTGAAACCTCAGTTTTATTTTGATGTGAATTAATTCAATTGATGCTCCATTTTCTGTATTTAGAAACTTGAGGGTAGTTTTGCTGTATTATTTTCTTGATTATACTTTTAAAGTTTTTTTTTACTTGCTATTTTCTCCTTATACAACCATGATTCCCATGTTGATTCCATTCATATTGTCTTCAATGTCATTGTGTTTTACTTTCATAAAGTTAATGTGTTCTTTGGATGTTATATTATTATAATTTTTTTCTTTTCTGTTCTTTCTTTTTTCTTTTTGCATTCCTCTTTTCAGTTTGTCATTCACTTTAATATATTTGGAGTTCTAATCAATCGATCTCTATTATACCTCTTTAGAGAGATTATATAGTATAGGTTCAATTTTTTTATTACATAAGGAATTTCTGTTGTTCAGGAAATAAATTCTTTCATTTGCTCCCTTAGTAACTTCTTTAAAGATTTGGATGTGTCTTAAATGATTTGGCAATGTGGGAATTCAATTTCTTGTTTCATCTGTTTTTAGTTCCATTTTCTTTAAATTTTTATATATTTATTTATAAATGGGAATTATTTGATGTTTCCTTAGATATTTTCCATCCTGTTTTAATACTTTATCTCTTGATTTAATTACTTGTTCTCTAGATTTTTGATTGGTTTTTTCCTCCTGAAATCTTTGGTGAATTTAGCTTTGGCTGTATGTCCCAATAGAAATGTTAATATCTGGAGAATTGCTAAGTGTATTGCTTTACAAAAAATAGAGGGTTGGGTTGTACACTTTAGTAGAGTTTGAGGCTCTATGGAGATCCATGGAGATAAAGATTATGCATTAATCACATTCAGAATTAGTATTCTCTGCTATTCATTCATAGGATTATACCCTTATAAAGATTCTCTGTATCTTTATCTAGGCAGTTGTAACTGCACTGCTTCTATTAACAGAATTCTTCTCAAAAACTCCCTTAAAGGAGAATACTTCAGTTACATAATTCTTCTTTAAAGGAGTTTTTGAGAGTTATAGAAGAAAACACCAATGAATTTTTCTTGTTAGCTACATAACCCAGAAGTTTTCCACTCAATTCATAATCTAAGAAGCATCTTTAATGGTTCCTTGCTTTTCACACTTCTCCCCAAACAGAACACAATTGGTTACCAACTCCAGGTCCTTCTACTACCTCAAAATCTCTAACAACCGTTTCCTTTTCATCTTTGCTGTTTTCTTTATCCTAATTTGGATTCTTATCATTTCACCCTTGGATTACAATTTTGGTTTTCAGTTTTTCCCCTTACTGATCCAACTGCACAACTACCAATTTAATATTTTTAAAATGCTATCCTTACCAAGTTATGCTTTTAATTATAAATCCTCAGTGGTAATTGACTTTTCTAAAAAAACGAAAGGGATTAGCTTTTACACTTAAGATCCTCTATGCTTTAGCTCCAATATACATGTCCAAGCTGGCCCCTCACTCTTGTAATATACTTTCTGGATAAACTAGTATACCTAATATCTCCGGAATTCCACATTACAGGGGATTTCCCTACATTCCCATTTTCACACAAGTTGATACCCATGACTAAAATCATCTATTCTTCTCAGAATCCTCGTTATAGAATCACAATTTTATATATTTAGATCTGAAAAGTCCATAAAAATTATTATGTTCAACCCCTTCATTTTAAGGGTGAATAGAAAATGAGGCTTCAAGAAGTTAAATGGCTTTGTCCTGTTAGAGAGGTATCAAGTAGCACAGTAAAGTTTTGAACCCAAATAAGTCTTCTCACTTAATGTCTCTCAGCTCACATGGCTTTTCCTCTGGTATTGTCTCCAACAATTAGACTTTAGACTCCTTAAAGGCAAAGAAACTTGCTTGCTTATATTTACATCTTCAGAATTTATCACAATCTTTGGCATGTAATAAACACTTAACAGCTATTTCTTTCAAACATTAATTGCTCATGAATAGACCAAGTCCATGTAATGAAATGACAAATCTTCCTAAATTAATTTACTTATTCAGTTTCATTCCAGTCAAACTACCCAAAAGTTAGTTCAGAGAGCTAGAAAAATAATAATAAAATTCATCTGTTTCATTCTGATAATAAAGTCTGAGAGTATGAAAATTAAAGATTTATATTAAAGATTTATTATTACATTGTTATTATATTATATTAAGGATTTATAAAGATTTATTAAGAACATAATATGTCAAGTATTATAATAATTCTCAGGTTACAAAACCAAAAGAGAAGCAGCCCTTGTACCAGATATGGTATTAGGTATTAAAGATATACTCTCTTTCTCTTAACTACTTAGTGTTTTTCCCCATATCATATTAACATGATTAACTTTCATATGGTTCTTATGTTTGATAAATCTGCATATGCCATATGTTATGATCATAACTTCCTAGATAAATTTATATTTATTTAGTGTTTACTTTGCATATACTTACATATGTACATATTTCCCCCAAATTTTTTTTTTACTTTGGGAGGGGTGATACTTTTTCTTTTATTCTTATATCTTCAATACCTAATATCATATGACAGATTAAAAATTTCATGGCTGTGTAAGATTTAAATTAATATTAATAACTCCAAGTATTATATTTTATAAGATTTTATAGTAATCACTTGAAGTAGAAGAAATAAAAAATAGAAGTACAAAGCTTAAGTATGACCACATGACTAAAATTCTCCTGCCTGGCTCTCAGCCAACTTCCACAAATGACTTAAGAGGGAGCAGAGAAAGCGAGAGGTGGGGTTGATTCAAAATATATCCTCTCTATGTTAGCATGTAAAGTGAGAAGGAAAATGAGAAGTTGGGAAAGAGAGCTCTTGGGAGAAAATTCTAATTACACAATGCCCCCTGTGATTCCATTGGGAAATGAGCATGAGATTTAAATGCCTAGTCTCCCCAGTGAATCATTACACATAACCAATTTATATCTCTAAAGATCTTTAACTAGAGGTACATATAATATTGCACTTTCTAAGGGGAAATTGCAATTTGGGGATAAGGGATAAATAAAAGGAGAAAAAGAACAAAACCAATGATTGCCAGGCACATTGGCAAAAAAGCCAATTGGGGGCAGTCCCCTTTGGCATAAGAGTTTACACTAAAAATAAATGTGTTCAGGGGGCAGCTGTGTAGCTCAGTTAATTGAGAGCCAAGCCTAGAGACAGGAGGTCCTAGGTTCAAATCTGACCTCAGACACTTCCCAGCTGTGTGACCCTGGGCAAGTGACTTGACCCCCATTGCCTACCTTTACCATTCTTCTGTCTTGGAGCCAATACTGCTTATTGGCTCCAAGACAGAAAGCAAGGGTTTTAAAAAAATAAATAATCTAATAAATAAACAAACAAACAAATAAATAAATAGATGAATAAACACATAAACAAACAAACGAACGAATGAATAAACAAATAAATAAATAAACAAACAACAAATAAATAAGTGTGTTCAACCCCACACAGTTCAATTCACTACATCCCAAAATTCATTCTAGATCTTTTGGTGCAGTGTGTGGTTTATGGCACCTTCTCCAAATAGTTCATTTTCTTGATTTGGGAAGGTAGCAAGTTTCTTATCCTAAAATTATTCTCAAACAAGAAAAAAAAATTATAAACCTAGAATTTTGTGACAATAACATAATCCCCCTGAGGANATCTTATTGATATGTATTTTATCCTTTGTTTCCAATAATTCTAGGGAATTATCTTATATGACTTCCTGGAATATGGTATTTTAATTTTGTAAAAACTAATCTTTTTTTTTATTCTAACATTTGTGATTCTTGAATTATTACTACATACATTTTCTTTATCCTCAGTTAACTCAGTTAACAATATTACCAGTCTTATTGTATTTATATTTCACTTGATAAATTTACTACTATTCATTTTTAAATTCTAAAAGCAACATTCATTTTTAAAGCCTACAGTTTTAAACAATACGATAATTTACGTTCCCTCATCAAGAGTTTTTAAGTCCATTTTTTTCTAACCATAATATTTAATCAATAACTTGGATTCTTTTCCCCCCATATGCTTTGCTAATTTTTATTTTTATCCTATTCTTTACTTTTTAAATTTCTTCTTATACAATTTTATTTCTTAACTTCTCTTTCTGTAATGCATCTTGGCCATTAGCTGTCATATGGGAAAAATTCATGGGAGTTCACATAAGAATTTAACTTCAAGTTCTTTTAGAGGAAGTTTTCTTTGAATGTTCTTAACATTTTTCAGGTGGAAGATTGATTAATCTCTTTTTTTTTTTGCTTGGCCACAGAAAACAAGTAGAAAATTTAGACTTAATATCAGGATAAATTTCCTAACAGAACTATTCAAAAGTGAAATGAACTATGTTGGGAAATAGTATATTCCTTTCATTGTATGTCTTCAAGAAAATTTTAAATAACTTGTCAGCCATGACATGGGAGGATTTTTGTTTATTATGGGGACGTACTGCATCCTCCCATATTGAATATCAAGAAAATTCTGGATGACAACTTATCAGCTATATTAGACAAAATATTCTTGTTCTGTTTCATGTTAGACCACAGTGCCTTTGAGCTTTTTCAAACTTGTCTTCCCTAATCTTTCAGTTCCTTGGCCTCACTTCTGTTCATTATTCCCTATTTATCCTGTGTATAGTTTCTTTTGTGTATATTTATTTGCAAATTTTCAACCACATTAGATCATAAACTCTCTGAGGTAAGGAAATGTCACTTACCTCTTTTTGTATCTATAGAACTTTGAACATTTCCTGGCACATAGAAGGCAGTTAATAGTTATTAATTAATTAATTTGAAAACCCTAGCCTCTTACTACTTAAATTGCTACTTCTGCTTTAATATAAACTTTAACAAGTCACTTGTCTTCTCTGGTCTCCATTTCCTCATATACAAGATGAAGATAGTAGACCCAAGTAGCTTTTATTCTTTCTAAACCATATGGGTTATCTTGATTCTATGGTTTCTTTATAAGTTTAATATAGTCTAGTGGGAAGAGTATCAACGTCAGGATCAGAAATATCTATGTTCAAATTGTCTGTCTGACATGATATAAGCCTAGAAAAATCACTTAACCTCTTAGTCTCCAAGACAAGTATCAAAAATCTGAACTGTAGAAAAATTGCTGACCTGCACTGATGAAAGGAGTTTCCTCACTAAAAAATGAAATAACAAAATCACAGGTCACAACCACAACCACAAACAAACAAGTTTCTTTACTTTTGTGCCACCAGATAAACTAGAAGTAGAGAAAGAAAAGAATAAACCTTTTGAATTCCCCCTTTGTTTCAAAACAACAAATCCTGAACAACAGAATATAATTTGTATCCCAAGTAATTGTGGATAATTAAAAAAAAAGCCTCGTGAGATAAGTTTTAAAGGTAATTTCAGGAGATTCAGCAAGAAATCACATGTGATGCTCTTATAGGACTCAATAATTTGGGGAAGGGCTGTACTCATAAATACAGTAATTAAACTGAATCATAATATTCACAGGAGTTGCATTTTACTTGTGAGCAGTTGACTTATTATTCTGAAGAAGATTTATTACTGATTGAAACATTTAGATGCAATGTGGAGAATAGTATTTTTTTAAAATAATCTCTTTGGAGTGTGACAGAATTTTCAATGTGTGGGAAAATTACTGTGGGTTCTTAGTGCTATCCAACTGCTTTAGAGTTAACACATGTTGTTTTTCAAATGGGGCTAAGTGCTGCCTTAGAAGAAAATTGTGTGGTGATTTCAACAAAATTCACTCCCAGCAGTGGTGCATTTGTGACTTTCATCACATGATTAATTGAGGAGTATGCCCTAGGAAGGTCAGCACTAGTCAGTGCTGCTGTGCTGCCTGACTAGAATCAGAATGAAGCAGCAATGTAGAGAAGTTGAGATTCACTTTCTTTGATCAGACATCACTTGGCAGAGGTTGGAATACAATAACCCCAATAGTAGAAAATGAAAGTTGATGGTTGTCCCCAGTGTATAAGATGATATCTATATGGATTGGCCATTTTGAGGTTGATTTATAGACTGTGGGGCCATCTTAATTGCACACTCATGAGCTTTTATAAAAAAAAATAAACTTTAATTAGTTCAATTAAATATTTATTGGCTCTATATTAGTTGAAGGATGATGGGAACTGCGTTCATGCTATGACAAATCCAGTAAGAAATAGGAATGCCTCCTTTTCTCATTCTGAGATAAAATAAACAGGACCGATTGCTTCATTTTTTATAACCAAGGAAGTCTACAATTCTAGAAGCATAGGCAAAGTCCATTGCTTTTTGTCTTACCTAAGAGTTAGGATCAAATGAATTATTTTTCAATGAGTCAGAATACATTTAAAATGAGATGTTATGTCAACTTTGGAAACTGTCGAGCTTCATATTCTGTCTTATATAAGTTTCCCTTTATGACTTTCATTTCTAAGATACTAGATTAAGCAAATGACAGGATTTATTTTTAAGGCTTTGATTACTTATTATGTGTGTTTATTAGAGAACACTAGGCTGCTTTCAGGTTTTCAAAAGTGATTTTTGAGAAAAGAATGATTGGTTTTCTTTAATAGAAACACCTCACATCCCTTACCCTCTTTGCTTTGTAATCATTTCTAAAGGAAAACAGCTTTCTCCTTGTCAGTTGCTAGTTCTTCAGGGCCAAATTTTTAAATATAATACCTCTAAAAAGTGTTTTTTAATGCTCAAACACTCAATAACTTGGAGACAATCGGGGATATTTTATATCTTCCCTTAATATGTTATTATAATTGTCACTGTAAAATGAAAATATTTTCTGTTCATGCAAAACAAAACTCAAATTTCTTTTAGTCATCATTTCTATAAAAAAAGACAAGATAAATTTGAGCCACCCTGAGAGTTTATGTGGAATAAAATTATTTTAATACATTCTGGGATTACATTTAAACTATTTTACGATGGAAATTTATGACACATCAGTGTGTCCATGGGATATGCAAAATTATGATTAAAGTGAATATTTTATTTACATGTATTTTTCCATTCCATGGTTGTTCAATTACTTAGGGTTAAACATTTTCTTAACTCAGTAGAAAGACCGGATTGTGCAACAAGCAACAACCTAGAATTCCTACAGCATGTATCCAGATGCAGAAGAGTACTTACCTCCATCTTGCACTCACCATCCCCCTTCACATGCAAGTACAAATCCTTAAAGCCAACTCTCTAACTTAGAAATGATGATGGGTGAGACACAACTCTGAAAATGGAGCAGCAAATTGCTGAGATTCTCTTTAGACTCTTAGCAGCAGTAGGGAAGGAAGCATATGCCCACACAGTGCAAAATCAACAAAAGCCAACCAGATTTGGGACTTCAGAGTCTTTCACCTTCCATGCATATTGGGAAAGTCTACAAGAAAGGAATATTGGTGACAAGATGTGTGTAGTCTAGGGGAAAAAAACAAAAACAAAAGCTCCTTTCTGTATGCCATTCCTGTTCTATGTCCATGTTCCTCCAGGAGAACTGGCTTCCCATCTTGTTCTTTGGAAAGGTCTGAATGCTGTGGGAAAGAACTAAGAACCATGCAAAGAGTGAAGCAGAGTCTGATGCCAGAGTCCTGCTATGCTGTAAGGTGTACATTCAAATGTCAGCAACAGAGTCTGTGTCTTGTAAATCCTCCTGCATATTCTTCCTCCTGTCCCCAGATACATCTTATGAGTTTCCCTTCCATCATGTGGTCAAGGCAAGGAAAAGAGAATAGATGGAAGTCCCAGACTGATTCAGGACCAAGACAGACAGCATAGCAGGCAATAGACTATCAGTTGTCCTTGAGTCCACCATCCCTACTCCATAACCCTCCAACACACATTCCCTTTATCCCAGTTGCCTAGCACATTGTACCATAGTGTTTTAAAGTTTCTATCTTGATTTACTTAGTTCAAGGGAAGAAGAACTCCTCATGTTGATTCTGGTGGAAAAGTGAAGGTGCTGATAGGAATGGCAGCTCCCTAAGCAAGTAAACTCCATTTGTTAGAGGAGCCAGAAGTGTTAATGATACTAACCCTCTTGCTACATGGCCTTATGGCCAACACTAGAAATAAGTTGTAGAAGAGACAGTCTTAAGCCGGGAGCCTTCTAAATCTAAAGTCTCTTTAAATTAAACAACATCAGTTCAGGATCTTCTTATAACAAAATAAATGATTTCAAAGAGACATGGAAATAATTATTTAAACTGATACAAAGTGAAGTAAGCAGAATAAGAATAATTTATAACAAATATAAAAATGAACAATTTTAAAAACAATTGGAAATTATGAGTGAAATGAGCAGAACCATGAGGATATTTATATAAGTCTGTAAAGGCAAACAACTTAAAAAGTAATAAAACCTATGAATGAAAACTAATAAAATAATATTCAATGATTGCAGAGGAACAGTGATGAAATACACAATACCATATTAAGAAATGGGATGGAATTAAGAGTGCAAAATGTGTGTTTGTGTATGTGTATGGTTATCTCCAATGAAGGAATTTGTTTTGCTTACATATACACATATGTGAATTTGTTTTCCTTATATTTTAATCTCTTGAGGTAAGGAGTATAACAGAAAGAAAATAATTTTGTTCACTAAAATAATTTAAAACTGAGAGTTTTGGGAAAGGTGCTGCTGTGGATTTGGAATGTTGCCTGAACTTTCATATGAGGTCTCTATGTTGTTAAAATAGTTTGATTGCTTTACTTTGTTATAAGAAAATTCTCATTGGGTAGGAGTAACCTAAAAATATTTGAAATGTAAAAACCAAAAACACCCATAAAAATGAAATAAAATAAGTAACTGTAAGATTGACAGCTTAAGTCAAAGCTTAATTATCCTGTTTCAGTTACATCTCTATGAGATCATTTAAATTCACCTTCTAAATGCATGCAGTTAACAATGGCATCAAGTTTAGTCTAGCAACTATATTCGATTAATATATCAAAGGATAGTAACATCAATAAAAACCAATTTATGAAGAAATGTAATCAATATTTAACAAATATGAACCAATATTTATAACAAAAAGACCAAAGGAGACAGAAAACACCTCAGCCAATAAATCCTTGAACATCTTCTCAAGTGGAAAGATTTTGGAAAAGTGTGAGTGTCGACTTACTCCCCCCACCCAAAAAAAAATCTTGCAGTGGAAGATGAAAGATTATGAGAAGTTTTATCTTATAAAAGAGTTAGAAGCAAAGAATGGAAAAGAAACTTGAATCAAGCTTGTCCAAACTAAGTAATATCATTCTGAGCATTTTAAGGATGAAACTGAAAGGACAACAAACTCATGAAAAGTAGAGAAATGATCTGAGAAGAGTTTTGTTTCAAAAAAAATTTTTTGCAATCAATATCAATGAATACATGAGCATTACTAAGAGAACACTGTATATAGTAACAACAATAATATATGATGATCAACTATAAAAGACTTAACTATTATCAATAAGACAAGGATCCAGGACAATTCCAAGGGACTCATGATGAAAAAGGCTATCCACTACAATAGAAGGAACAGATAGAGTCAAATGCAGATTAAAGCATAGCATTCTTCACTTTATTTCCTCCATTAAGTTTTCTCTGATATATGCAGTATATGTCTCATTTCACAGCATTATGAATATGGAAATATGTATCATATGATATATATACAACCCATATCATGTTATTATCTGCCATCTTTGGGAGGGTAGAGTAGTGAAAGGGGTATGTGATTGAAGAAATTAAAAAATTGATTTAAAATAAAAACATAAAACATCAAAGTATAAACCACATATTTACTCCAATAACATGGTTCCAGATGTGGTGAGAGAGCAAGAGAATAGATATTGAAGGAGATGGCACTAATGGAAAAAAAAAATTAGCTGAAGTAAACAAATACATAAAAGAGGTATATTCTTGAAGTTTCCAACAGTGTTGAATGCATTGAGGAATGGATTGTCAAGATATCTGAAAAAAGAAAAGGTAAAAATCAAGGAAATTTTAGATTTTATTATTGCTGAATAATAAAAAGAAAGTTATAAAAATACAGGTATAAATTACATAGATAAACATGTATATACACATATGGATAGTATATACATAAAAAGGGTATCCTTGGTGAAATTACAAAAAGAGAACTCAGGCTTTTACAATGGATTTCCTCCACACAAATTCATGATATCATCACTGACTAAAAAGTATAGAGAATGAAAGACCCCATTGTACTTATATATTGTTTAAATATTTTTTAAAGATAGAATGAAATATTACCTTAAAGACTATACTTTAATGAAGTGTGTCCTACACTAATACCCTGCTGGTGAAGTTGTGAATTAATCTAACCATTCTAGAGGGCAATTTGGAATTATGTGCAAAGGGCTTTAAAAGAATGCCTGCCCTTTGACCCAGTCATACCACTGCTGGATTTGTACCCTAAGGACTTGTACAAAAATATTTATAGCAGACCTCTTTGTGGTGGCAAAAAATTGGAAAATGAGAGGATGTCCATTGATTGGGGAAATGGCTTAGTAAATTTGTATCTGATGGTTATGGAATATTATTATGCCTTTTGAAAGGAATAATGAACTAGAGGGGTTCTAGGTGAATTGGAAAGACCTCTAGGAATTGATGCAGAGTGAAAGGAACAGAACCAGAACATTGTACACAGAGATTGATACACTTTGCCATAATCAAATGTAACAGACTTTTCTACTAGCAGCAATACAATGACCCAGGACAATCGAGAGGAACTTATGAGAAAGAATGCTATCCACATCCAGAGAAAGAATTGAGGGGTGCAGAAAAGCAGAAGAAAAACATAGGATCGATAACATAGTTCAATTGGGATGTGATTAGGGTTTTGATGTTAAAAGATCACTCTACTGCAAAAATGAATAACATGGAAATAAGTTTTAAACAATGATACATGTATAATCCAGTGGAATTGCTTGTCAGCTCTGGGAGAGAGAAGGGAAAAGGGGTGGGGAAATATGAATCATGTAACCATAAAAATATTCTAAATAAAAACAATATAAAAAACAAAGTGTGTCCTATGCTTATTTTGAAATTAAACAAGCTTCTTTAAATGTTATAAAAATTGGAGTAACTTGGTTTTATTCACTCTCATCCCTGCTCATATAATATCTGAAAGCATATGTTAAAGCAAGGTTCACCACTATCATGGAAGAGGTAAAATAAAGGATTGAAGTGAAAGGTTTCCCTACAGATAATAAGGTTCTTTAGATGAGATTTTGTTGATTCTATCAGATCCTGGATCATTGCAGAGCCTTTGAAATGAGATTTGTGATCATTCAAAGAGGTCAACTTAATTATCCACACTGAAAATACTAAATGAATAATGTTTATTTTCCTGTGATTTGAAAGCACTATGTGTAGTCAATTAAATGGACTTAGAATGGAACAAAGAAGGGGGACAATTTATTAAATGGCTACTGTACACTAGGTACTATGCTAGATGTTTAACAAATATCCCATTTAATTCATAAAACAACCCTGGTAGAGAGATACTAAGCTTCAAAATGCTTCCATTGAGTACTGGAAGCAACAACATCAGGCCTTGAATTTGGGTGACAAGGTCCACGTGGATAGAATTTCTGGGTCCAGAACTATATTCTCTACACATAGAAATGTAAAGGACAAGTCCCCCAATAATGTATCTTTTTTACATGACTTAATGAGGATGGAAGTGGCCCTCATGTCCCATTCCTCTACTTTTCCCTTGATTTTCCAGAGATACAGCCTACATCTGACCATAGTTGGGGAAAGGGTGAGAGAAGAGAGACAGAGACAGAGACACAGAGGGGAAGCAGAAATTGAAGTAGAGAGACAGAGAAGGAGAGGAAGGGGAAGAAAAGAGAGACAGTCAAAGACAGAGAGAAACAGAGAGACAGAAGGAGAGGGAAAGAGACAGAGAAAGAGACAGAAACAAAGAGAAAGAAATAGGAGAGAGACAACAGGCAGAGACAAACAGACAGAGATGGAGACAGAGACACATACAGAGAGAAACATCTGTCAATACGGATAGACAGGAGAGGGAGAGAGGTGGACAGAGACAGAGACAAAGACAGAGACAGAGACAAAAAGGCAGGGAGAGAAACAGAGAGAGATTGAGACAGAGTAACTGAAGGAGAGGAAAAGAGACAGAGTGAGAGAGACAGAGACAGAGTCAAAGAGACACAAAGAAGGAGAAAGAGAGAAGCCCTTTCTTAAATCAAAACAGAAACCTTTGCAGAACATGAATTACTACACAAAGGAGAGAGAACCTAGGTAGCCAACCTCCATTTCTTGTCATACTCTCCTACTTTAAAAACAAACAACAAACAAAATGGGATAAATGAGAAGCAAAATGTAAGTAATAACATGAAGGAATGATCATAATCATTTTTAAAAATCCTCTGAAAATAAACTGTAAGAGAAAACTAAAACCAATTCAGACTGCAGTAGTCAGCACACAGATCTTTAAAAAGAGAAGGAAAACAATGTACTCCCCAAATTACAGGTTTTTCAGAGCAGCCTGTTGCCTCAGGCTCTGTTGCAACAAATAGAAGGCTTCACTCTAGGTTTTGGGGCAGCTGCAGATCAAGGTGAATAAAATAAATAGATAGACTAGTGGAAGGAAAGCAAATGGGTTAGGGTAAGAGGAGAAGCAAAAAACAGGTAAATAAAGAAATGTCAAAGATGTAAAAATAGGCAAGGGTAGAGAAAAGAATTTACACATTGCACATCAATATTTTGGACCCAGGTCTCTAGGAGGCAAAAAGGTCTCACAGTGTAGTTAATGTAGGGGAAGTAGAAGTAGGAGAGATTGTTGTTGCTGCTGCTATAATTTTATCAATGACTCTTCCAAATAAAATCAATCATGTGCATATCCATCTTACATATTAAAAATATATATTCAATTCTCTTCTAAACTCAGTGTTCCTACTACTATCCTTCCCAAACTCCCTTTTACATTGCATTTAACAACTATCTGTACATTTACATTTATTCACTTCATCTTTATACTACACACACACACACACACACACACACACACACACACACACACTCCCATTATATAACTTGTTTCCTTCCTTCCTTCCTTCCTATCATTATTTAGAGGCTAAAGCTTTCCACTTTGCCTATGTCCCTCATAGACCCTAATCTCAGTACTGATCAGGACAGGAGATTTGGGCTATCTTTCTCTGTCCTGGACTGATACTCCTCCTTAAGCTCCTACTGGTCCTTCACTCTATGACTTACCATACTGATGTGAGACTTAATGAGCATGTTCAAACAATTTGATTGACCACAATACACAATTTCTGAGGTTAAGTGATCCACCAGCCACATCCATCTCAGTCGGAGGGAATAGAGTCTCTCATATATTTATATGAGTACTTATTATTTCCACCATTGGAATGTACTTCTTGTAAAAACTGTTTCATTGATTACCTATATGTCCTGTCTAACATAGTGTCTGCTACATAGCAGACATTTAAAAATTCAAGTTAAATCAACAAGGATTTATTTATCACCTATTATATGTCAAGCACTTTGCTAAACACAAGTTGGGGTGGGGAAGAAAAATAGAAATATTTTCTGTTGTCAAGAAATTTACAATCTAATGAGAGAAATAGAAAGTAAAAGAACCAACAGTAAGGGAATAGGAAAAGTTTCTTGCAGTAAGTAAAATTTTAGCTAAGACTGGAAGAAGTTAGGGAATCCAATGTGTAGAGACAAAGAAGGTAAAAATCCCAAGCAGGGAATACATGCAATAAATGAAAATGCTTGTAGCAAAGAGTATCTTTCTTGTGCTAGAAACATTAAGAATGCCAGGATCATTGTTTCATAGTATACATGGAAGGGAGTTTGGTGTAAGAAGAATAGAAGTATATGAAAGGGGTATAGAGTGAATGATTTTAAAAGATAAAGCTAATAAATGCATAATGATTAATTGATTTCCATTATTTAAAATCTATAAAAACAAGAAAATAATCATAATGAAAGAGGAGAAAAACATTTCCCAAAAAGTATTAAGATCATCTTACAACTAAATTGAAAGTCATAAAATAAGTAACCAAAAAGTACTATAATATATATATGTATATTTCCCATGTTGATTATAACAGAGCCTTTTAATAATTTCTAATCTTACGGCTTATTAATGAACAACAAATACTAATTTTGTGTGTACTAATAGATGATAGTGTTTTTTCAAAATTTTCATTTAATGCTTTTATTTCCTTCCTTAATGCCTCCACTAAGTCAGTGTTATCTTCATCTTTCTTTTCATGTCCATCAAAAACATAAACTGCCACTCTTCTTAATTCCTCAAGATCCATATTAGCCCAGTTTGGGCAGTTAGTCTTAAAATAGTTCTTAACCACCTTACAATTATTTCGTTTTTTACAAATTCTCTCCTGATTTGTCTAATATCCCTTTCTCTGGAAAGATCTAAGTCAATATATCTGCCTCCCAGCTCAATAAGCCTATCCATAAATGGAGAGGGTTTTTCATCATTTTTCTGCTTTAAGTTTTCAAATTTAGTCCATGTACCAGGCTTATCAGAGTAAGCTCTCATTCCTTTTAGTAATGCCTCCCTAGACTGACATAGTTGTAGGTAATTTTCTTCTGTATTCCATTTTGGGTCTTCACTTGGCCAATGAATTACTCCTCTTCCCTGGGCCTGATTAACAAGAGGAACACTTTAATTTTTTTTCTCTTGCTGCTAGAAAGGGTTTGAGCAGATTTTCCATGTCAATCAACATGGGATCATAACTGTGATAAATACTTTTAAGCTTTTTTTATGACTACAATAGCATCATCTTCAAAGGAAGGAAAACTTACCTTGAATCTCTCAATATTCTGTGGAATGAAAGGTATATGTTGTTTAATTTTCACTAAATTACCTTGTTTATTATAAGTAGATATTTCCCTTAGGGAGAATAGGCCTTTTTATCTTTGATTACTACTGCTTGGCTTGTTGTTTGGGTTGCAATAAAGTATGTAAGGGGAGGAGGAGGAGGAGTAGGGGGAAAGGTGGGGATGGTTTGGTTAGGGCAAGAGATAGTTTGAGTAGAGTGAGAGATGGTTTGGGTAGAGTGAGAGATGGTTTGAGCAGGACAAGAGATAGGTCAGACAGGATGAGAAATGGATTGGGAAGGGCAAGGGGTGACTTGGACAGGACAAGGCAGAGACAGAATAGGCTTAGATCTTGAGGGAGTGTAGAGAGAGGAATTTTCCTTCTGAGTCTTGAGATTATTCAAGCTATCATCCAGTTTTTTCTTAAGGTGTTCTATCTGAGTCTTGAGAGCAATCAAGCTATCTTCCCATTGTTTTAACTTGTTGGGGAATAGATAAACTGAAAGGTATTTTTTCAGTACAAGTACACCTAAGAACAGGAGCTATTTGAGATAGGCAGAAACTTGCTGTTTCACAGAGTAGGCCATGCTTTTCTGCACCATTCTCAGGCTCCTATTTGTTTTTAAATTTAATTATTAAATTGCCTACAGTTCTATTTCCTGTATGTAGATGGTGCTACACTAGTGTGTACTGGCTAAGGGTTAGAATCTCACAAGACCAGAGGGTGGGTTGTTGTAAAAACTTTAGAGAAAAAAAAATTGGTGTAGATATACACACACCCTAATTAACTAGACTTTGAATAGAGGGTGGCTAGAAAACCTTAGCCTGAGGCTAAATTTTGGAGGGAAAGCAAGAAAAAGCAAAAGCTTTCTATTTTAGACAAAATAAAACAGACTTTCTTGTAGGTAAAACCCCTCAGGGTATAGTCTGAGTTTGGCTAAGAGGATATGAAGAATTTTCTCTCTTCTCCTCCCCACTAGGGGCAAAAACACTAGTGGCCTTGTGCTTCCATAGCTAAGTGGGCAGCTGTTTTGCTGAGCTGGCCTGGGAGGGCAAAAGGGCTTAGGTGGTAAGCACAAGCTGTGGGCTGCTGGGATTTTTCCTTTAGTAGTTTATGAAACCTTCTCAGGGTTAAGGGAACACTTTTAGCTATCTTTACTGCTGCTCTCCCTAACTGCTCTCCCCAGTGTTCCACCTCCCGCTTAAGCTAATGCTAGACATACATGGGGGCTCAGAAAGGGCCTTAGAAAAGAAAAAGCAGACTCCCAGGAGCAAGAGAAAACTAAACTTGTTAATTTAGCTCAATATTTAACACCTTCTGATTGTGGGGGAAAAAAGAAACTAGATTAAATTTGTTCTAGAACAAAATAAAAATAAGTTGATCATGAAAAAACCCTGGAAAGACTTAAATGAAGTCAGTGATAAAGTGATGTGAGCAGAAACAGTGTTGTACACAGTAATAGCAGTAATGTATAATGATCAACTGTGAATGACTTAACTATTATCTATTAACTCTTATCAAGGATCCAGGACAACTCCCAAGAGATTCATGATAAAAAAAAAAAGGACATCCATGACCACAGAAGGAACAGACAGAGTCCAAATGCAGTTAGAAATATTCTATTCTTTATTTTCCCCATGAATTTTTGTCTAATGTAATCAATATATGCCTTCTTTCACATGATGAACATGGAAACATGTATTATATGATAATGTGTGTGCAACCTATGTCATATTACCTACCTTCTGTAGTAGAAGGAAAAGACAGGACACTGATAAAAATATTAAATAATGAATATTAAGATATTGTGTGGACATATGATCTTTAAAAAATAAGATTTATAAAAAGGGATTTCACAGCCAAATAAAGAAGGGAAGCATGAGTAAATATGTTAAGAGTATTATTAGCCTCTTAAAACTGAATGGAAAGGACATATTTAAAATAATTAACCTTTATGCAAAGTCAATCATAATGTATACACTTGGAATTGTAAAATAGACCATAACATTTTTGAAATGTATCCTAACAATATATACACATAAGGAGAAAGATTGGATCTGTGACTCTTGGAGAAAACACTTCACGATGAAGAATTTTTCTCTACTGATGCAGGTTGGCATCTCTGAAGCTTATAGACTTGACTCTCTAGAGCACTAAGAGATTAAGTGATTTGCTCAAAATCAATTTTTGTCATGTGTCAGGACTGTAATAATGCTTTTCCTTGTTCTTAGTCTAGCTCTCAAACCATTTTACTTCTCTACTTTTGATACCAAAAAAAATTAGTGCAATATTTATGAAACATAAGACCTCTTACACTAAAGGCAATTATAGAAAAAAAACAACAATATTTCCTTGCCAAAAGGGAGGAAGGATATATTTAACTATCTTTAAAGCATTTTCTATATAGATCAGAAATCTACAGAAAAAATTACAGGAATTTAGAACCAACTCATTGCTTTTCAGCTGTCAAATATATTGTCATAAAGCTCATGTCTGACCATGTCATTCCCTTACTCTATAAAGTCCAGTGGCTCATTAGTAACTCCAGGATCAAATACAATATCTGTACTTGGCATCCAAAGCTCTTTATAATTTACCCCTTATATAGCCTATGCAATCTTGTACTTTACCCCTTGTCATATAATCTTTTTTTTTTTCATTTTTTTTAAACCCTTGTACTTCGGTGTATTGGCTCCAGGGCAGAAGAGTGGTAAGGGTGGGCAATGGGGGTCAAGTGACTTGCCCAGGGTCACACAGCTGGGAAGTGGCTGAGGCCGGGTTTGAACCTAGGACCTTCTGTCTCTAGGCGTCATATAATCTTAATAAGACTTGTATTTCCTATGGTTTTCAAAAACATGGTATGTTCTTCCTCCTCACCTCTGGTGACTGGTATCTCTGCTTTCTTCAGATCCTAACTAAAATTCCATCTTCCACAAGAAGCCTTTTCCAAACACTCTTAATTCTAATACTTGTCTGCATTTATTTTATTTTTATTCCTATATATACCTTGTGTTTTTAGTTATTCCCTCACACCCATCACCTTGAGAGCAGAAAATGTCTTTTTAACTCTTTTTTGTATTCTTAGCATTTAGCAAAGTGTCTGATACATAGCAGGAACTTAATAAATGCATATTAACTGAGTGACATCAGAAATTATAGAAAAATACCTTTAAGAAGACTGATTTATTGTTCAGTCATGTTAATTTTTAAGGCCCCATTTGGGACTTTCTTGGCAAGGATACTGAGTGGATTGTCATATCTTTTTCCAGCTTATTTTACACATAAGGAAACTGAGGCATACAGATTTCTCTTGCCCAAGATCATACAGTTAATAAATGAAGCTTGCATCTGAACTCATGAAAGTCAATCTTTCTGATTCTAAGTCCAGTGCTTTAAATCACCTTAAAGATGAACTGTGCAAGAATGCAGAAGAAACTGTCCCAAACACCATTGTATATTAAAAAAATTGAACACTTAACATGACTGGCAATGTTTACCCTTTATTCTGTTGAGATCACCTCTGGGATTTCTGCTTTCTTAATTAGTGAAACCACTATATCCGTGCTGGTACCAGCTATGCTTCATTTACTTGTTGAATTTGAAGAGTTTCTCACTGCTGAACAGATTCCTGCATTCCAACTGAACACACTGTTGAATTGCTCAAAGCTATGTTGTCATAATGATGATACAACCTAGGTTCAAAGAATTCTAAAATTGAGGTTCAAATTATAAAGGCAATTAATTCAATAGCACTACAATTACTTTAAAAGCATTATTTTACAGCAAATCGACAAACTTAATTAAGTTGTTTTTACATAGCAAATTACCTTTGGCCTTTTCTTTTCCTGGGACATTGTAATGTTATCTATAAAAATAGTGAGATGTTCAGGTCAATATTTCCTGACTTATTTTTTTAATAATTTTTTTAAACCCTTAACTTCTGTGTATTGGCTCCTAGGTGGAAGAGTGGTAAGGGTGGGAAATGGGAGTCAAGTGACTTGTACAGGGTCACACTGCTGGGAAGTGTCTGAGGCCGGATTTGAAACTAGGACCTCCCATCTGTAGGCATGGCTCTCAATCCGCTAAGCTACACAGCTGCCCCTATTTCCTGACTTTTGAAAAATTAATTCTCTCAATAGTTAGCTTCAATTTTTATTCTAGTTAGTACTTAAAAGAGAATGATATTTTAAAATTCATAGTTTTTTGGTTTTCCATTAATAAACATGCAAGTTCATTCTAAGTAAAATTAATCAATATATCAGAAAATCTATAATTATATTCAGTGTTTACAAAAGTAATAAAAAATATGGGCTGCAGCTAAGTGGCTTAGTGGTTTGAAAGCAAAGGCTCAAGACTGGAGGCCTTAGGTTCAAATATGGCCTCAGATATTTCCTAGTTCTGTGACCCTGGGCAAGTCACATAATCCCCATTGCTTAGCCCTTACCACTCTTTTGTCTTCAAACCAATACAGAGTATTGATTCTAAGATGGAAGGTAGGGGATTTTAAATTTTAAAAAAGTTTTTTAAAAAGAGACAAAATGAAGAAAAAGTTTGAGTTAATTTAAGCAATAAATGATTAACCTTACTCAGTCTATGGTCCCCCAAGTTTATTATTTGATCTTTGCTACTTGTATCAAGGGAGTATTAATTTGGTAAAATGGTCTTTTACATGTGGTCAGCTCCAAAATTATAGAAATAGGATTCCATACCTCTTTCTACCTTTGATATAATTTTATATGGACAAATCCTTGAATTTATTTTCATATTTTCTTGAACCAATTTGTGTTTTCTAAAGTTACTTCATTTTGGAGAAATGTTTCCTAAAAGTTAACCAGATAAGAGATTTCCACATCTGATTAGTCTGTCTCTTCAAAAAGAAGATGACCATTGGATAATAAAAGATACTGTTCTTGAACTGATGCAAATACTTCTGATTGTAATGAGTTTCCACACCTATTCTTGCTTCTCAGTACTTTTCAGTCACCTTTTCTGTCTCTATCCATGTACATCTTTGTCTGTATGTCTGTCGCTCTCTAACACACATGCACACTTTTGGCTTTATTATTGTATTTTCTTAAAAATTAAATTTTATTAATGTATTTTTGCATCAACAGAATTTTTCCAATATCCCTATCCCCTTATTATATAAAATAATATTTTAAAAAGAGGAAGAGACAAAAATTGATGAAAATAATTCAATACGTTAAACAAAAATATAGATAATATACCTCACTCATAGTCCTCCTAACCCTCTGAGGGAATAGGATAGAACTATCTCCTGTATTTTATTTTGAGCCATTCTTGTTTGTTTGGTTTTTTTGTAAATCACAAGTCATTATGTACATATTTATGTGTGTGTGTATGTGTGTGTATAAACATAGTTACTTTGACCTGCTTTTTTCACTCTATAATAGATCATGTGAATCTTAACATGTTTCTCTGTGTTTATATAATTTGTAATTTCTTAAAGTAATATAATTTTTATCAATGTATTATAATTTGTTTAGACATGCTTCAGTCATTGGATTTCTAAATCTTTGTTATTATAAAAATATTATTATAAATATTTTGATTTTTATGAAGACTTTCTTTTAATCACATGACTTCCTTGGCTACAGGCAAATAGGGGAATTTATAGATGAAATGATATAGATAGCATATACTCCTTCTTGCAGATTTACACATTTTTTTCCAAAACGATAATACTGATTCACTGCTTCACCCATAATGCACTAGTATGTAAATCTTCACTCAACCTGTCTACCATTGACTATTCTCATCTTTAATCATCTTTACCCTTTTGGTGAGTGTGAAAAGAGACTTCTATTTTGTTTTGTTTTCATTTCTATTAGTAATGATTTGGAGCATCCATTCATATTGTAGTTTATAATACTTCTATGAGATCTGTTTGTTTATATCCTTTGACTTCTTATACATTGTGGAAAAGTTTTTATACACATATATACATCTATTTATCTTTCTATTATCTGTCATCTCTATCTACATATATATGTATGTACATATAGGATTCTGTGGTTCAGTGGTTAAGAGCACTGGGTCTGGAGTCAGAAAGACCTAAATTCAATTTGAGTCTTAGATACTTCCTTTCTGTGTGACCCTGGAAAAGTCATTGAACATCTGACAAAAGTATCTGCTGAAGAAGGAAATTGTGAACCACTATTGTATCTTTGCCAAGAAAACCCC
This sequence comes from Gracilinanus agilis, assembly GCF_016433145.1. Lineage (NCBI taxonomy): Eukaryota > Metazoa > Chordata > Mammalia > Didelphimorphia > Didelphidae > Gracilinanus > Gracilinanus agilis. The sequence goes on from NC_058130.1 coordinate 72,672,265, forward strand.
ATGGATAGCAGTGGTTCATGGGGTCAGGAAGACTTAGACACAAATGATTAAATAACAATAACAATAATAACAATAACATGAATTCTCATATGTACAGTCATGTATATGTAATATTGACACTGTCCAACAATGAGTCCTTAATATTACTTCAGCTGTTTATTTTTATTTATTCATAATATTTTAGGATGCTGCAGTAATTCAATCAATATGAGTATATTATAGGATTTGATAGTTTCATACCAATTATTTTATGCTTTTGTTGCTATTTGGAAAGTAATTTCATTTTCTATGGGATTTTGTTATTTTTTGTTTGATTTTTGTTTACAATGAAAAGCTTGCCACTTCTCTCAAGATATTAATTACCTGCATGAATTGCTTTACATGTTCCCTAAGATTTTCTAAGTAAAACCATTGTCACCGGTAAATACAAATAGTTTTATCTCCTTGCAACTTATCTTTAATGTCTTTACTTCCTTTGTCTTGTCTTATATAGAGATAGAGCTCTTATTTCTATAAATATGTCTATGAATGTGTTGGACCACTCACAATAGCTAATATGCTGGTGGCAGCTCATAATGCAAAAAGAGATTATTAAATTTTCAGTGTGAGGCACTTAACATCTGAAAAATCTGTAAAGGCTACAAATCAGGGCTATTGTTGACTGTCTAGATACAATGATGAATAGAACGTAAGTAAATGAGATTAAACTTAAAAATGTACTGTACATACCCCTTTTCTGTAAAAAGTTGGTTGTTAAACATTAACCAGCATAAGCCTGCATATTTAAAATAATGCTGGGAAGAATAATAATCTTACCTTAATTCAGTATTTAAAAGGAAAGCTTCTACAATATCTTCATTGAATATCATTCTTGCTTTTAATTTTAGTTTCCTTTAATGATTAAATAATTGTACCTCTTATTATACTTTGTAAGATTATTTTTTAGCATAAATGCACAATGTATTATGTCAAAGGCTTTTTTGTGTTTCATATATTGAGATCATTGTTTGAAATTAGACATGTTTCTTTTTCATAGAATTTAGTGTTTTAATTTTTCATGATGTTACTATTTTTGTATCCCTGGTATAAATTCAAGAAGTCATATGGATGATTTCTTAAATGAATTGTTATTGTATTTTTGTCAGAATTTCACTTAAATTTTTAAATTGCTATTCATTAATGACATTGATCTACAGTTCTCCTGAGTTTTACTGCTCTTTGTTATTTGTCAAACTTTGTCTCTGAGAGGTCTGTTTAGTATTAATGATAATAGTTAATTTTTCCTTAATGATCAGTCAGAAAATTTTCTGTGAATTCACAAAGGTTAGGAATTACTATCCTTTAACATATAAATAATAGCATCTACCTCATAGGGATATTGTGAGGAATAAATGGTATGTTTGCATCTTAATATGCGTTAAGATCCTATAAATGATATTTTATCATTATCATCTTTAGTGCCAATATCATCATCATCATCATCAATATCTAATTATTTTCCTCTTTTTTTACATCAGTTAAAGAACTGAGTAAAACTGACTTTATTTCTCAAATTAAAGTTCTTTTTCATTAGTTATTTTTAAACCAATTGTTATGCCTTTTTTTCTTAAAAAAACACAAACCAGGCATTTATTTCCTATAGTCCTCTCATTTATTCTCTTGATTTTATTACTATTCTGGATTTTTATTCTTTGATTCACAGCTTGTATATTTACTCATTCCCTCTTTAGTATTTGTATCTCATTTAGAACTAAAGCTTCTTGATGCCTGTTTTGTTTCTGAAATTAAAATTTCAACTTGGGTATTCCCTTCCTTTGCTATTAATTCATCAGCTTATTGTCTATTTTAGGATTTTTGCTATCTTAACCCAGGGAAAAAAAATTGTACTTGCTATATCTCTTATGAAAAATTCCTATTTTGGAGTTTCAAGAGTTTATGATAATCAAAACAAATGTCTAATTATCCTTTTGGTTATGTGATCACTGTTGCATCTTTGTAGTTTTGGCTCCTTATTATTTCTTCCCTCCACTCCTATTTTTAAGAGGTGATGCCCTTTCCTGTGTATGAACCTCTCTTACCACTAATTCTGGCCTTGACCAACACAGGCTGATGAAGAGTAACAAGTGGCAGCTATTTTCTAGATTAAATCATGAAATTATACCAATACATTTCAATACAAATTCATGCTACATAGTCTACATGGTCTTCAGAGCTGTGCAACAATCATTTATTAAACTCCCACTGTCTCCCTGTCATATATTCTCTAGCACTTCTTCCAGATAGTCTCTACTTTCTTTTTAAGTCTCAAACCTAAATCCATCCCCTTCTTAATGCTAATATAAAACTTTACTATCTCTTACCTCATCTCCCTCCATTTCTTATTTTACACATCCTACTATGTCTTTACTGATTTATTCTCTCTTCTTTTCCTTTGACCTTAGAGAAAAGGGTGGTTTTTCCCCTTACCAAGTCGAAGCCTTACAAATGTAACCTCAAACCCGTCCACTTACATCCCTTCTTTGACCCTCCCCTTTCTTTTTTCTCCCTGTGAAACTCTTTAATCTCTGTAGCTGACTAGCCATATTGTTCTCCTTTTAAAACAAAAATGAAGGTATACATTTTTCCAACAACCAAATGGCAGCTGCATTTTCTCCCTATTTGCGAGGAGCTTCCATTAGAATTTTTCTGAATGAGACCCTAAGATCTACTATTACCAGACTAATCATTGGTCATCATAAGGGTCCAATATGAATTTCTAAATTATATTTTGAAGTGAAAATTACTAGTTGACCTGATATTCCTTTGTAGTAAAGACTTTTCTGGTGTGAGAGATTTATAGAAAGCATTGTTTATTTCCAACTGACTAGTAATAAAAGAGAGTGGACTCCCTCCCCTTTTTATTTGAAGGTACAGCATAGTATTAATGCTTCTTCTTAATAAATGAACGTTTAACAAAGTGGGAATGATTGTATGTGATAAGAGGTTATTTGCTATGCATTGGTGATTTGTTTAATTGAAAAAATATCTAGAGGAACCCTGCTTTCAACAACATCCATCAGTGCCAAGAATTTGGCATGCACCTGACAATCCAGAAATAGAACTGAATGCAGATAAATAACGAGAAAGCAGAAGCCCTTTTAAATTTGTCTATAGAAATGGCTTAGTTTCTATTCAGACACAGACTTTTCTCTTCTCAGCTTCACTCAGTACTTCTCAAATGATCTTTCACACTTTGGAAGAGGTCTTCACAATAACCTTGTGAATTAGATAGGGTCATTATCATTATCCTCATTTTACAAATGAGGGGAACGAATTTAAGAGAATTTAAGTGAGTTGTCCAAGTGCGTAGAACAGGTCTTTTGATCTTTATTCCAGTAGACTTTTTGTTACTCTTTTACTGACTTCTGGAACCCTGCACTGGAATAAAGACAGCAAAATGACAATTGTTTGATATAATTCTACTGCTCTTGATTTCTGAATCTCTTTCTAGTAAGACCCAAAATTCATCAACCTTTTTACTTCTTTGGACCAGAGGGAACTAGATCAGGAATTGTGGAAAAACAACAGAGATTAGAATGACATTCACAACAATAAACATCTCACATTAAATCCTACCGTAGACACCTTACTAATTGTAGGGCTTAAAAAAATCATTTAACTTTGCTTGGGTCCAGTATTTCTAACCCATAAAAAGAGATGATTGGATATAATAGACACTAAGATCTGCCCAGAGTTACAGTGAGTATAAAATTAGATATTATTTGAAAGGCAAAATGCTTTAGTAAAGCAAGCTTTTTTTTCAGGTTGCCCTAATACAAATCCTAAATAACTTTAAAAAGCACATCAAAAGAAATTCTGAGTGAGATAACCAATAAAAAGTAATGATGAGCTATTCTTCTAGCCCAGGCTAGCTAAGGATGGAAAAAATAAATAGTTCTGTGAACATTGGGTTGAGAGTGTCCTGGAGTGTGATATGACAGAAGAGGTAGGTACCAGTGATGGTACTGGGGGAAGTGACAGCAGAAGCAGCAATTCTAGCAGTAGCACCCTACGATGTGCAGACGGGACACCTGGTTAGAAAGAGATTTCAGGGGGCCCCTCTGGTAGGGCCAACACCAGGTGAAGCATGATTTGGCAGTGCAATCATCCATTTCCTATTTCTGGGATATGATCCAGGGTGAAGGGGAGCAGTTGTCATGAGGGACCAGGGCCCCTATGTGGGGAAGGACCAGAGTTTATAACAGGAGGGCAGTGATCAGACCACATCACAGAGTATTTCTGGAAAAGTACAAAACTTTACGAGCCCTCAGACCTCTCTGTGAAAGCATCAGGACATAAAATCATGAAGCTCAGGCAAGGCATAAAACCAAGAGATGCACATACTTCAATCCTATAGAAGAGTCCAAAATCAAGAAATAGTCTGGGAAATAAGAAAACAACAAAAAAGGACATGATCATAAAAATATATTGTTGCAAAAGTAAAGCACAAGACACAAACTCAGAGAGAATGTCTTGAAAATATCTAATAACAAAATCTTAAAAATACAGATTAGACACAAATTTAGAAAGAATTCCTATGATAGCTAAAGAAAGAAAAACTAGAGCAAGAAATAATTTTTTAATCAAATAAGTGTTGAAAAAACTGGAAAAAATGCAAGTTTTACAAAAAAAATCCCTGTGAAAAGAGAATTAACAGCTCAATAAAGGTTAATATGTTAAAGAAAGTGACTCCTTATATGTCAGAATTGGCTAAGTGGTAAATAAAACCAAAAAATATTATTACATTGGAATGATCTCAAAAAAAGAATTGAAGGGTAAGAATTGAAAGGTAAGAAAGAGTTATGTTTTGAAAGAAGAATATGAAGTGCAGAAGATAAAGTTGACCTAGTACAATGGGACAGCTATGTAATTAGAATGAATAGATGGTGGTTAAAATCACATCCTTGGACCTTTTTGTATGACTATGGGAAAGTCATTTTCACTTCCCTTTGTTTTAATTTCTTTATCTGTGAAAATAATGAATTAGATTAGAAAAGGGTGCATTAAGCTGGGCTCCTTGAATTTATTATAAATATATGGACATATGCATATATATGCTAAATGAATCTAAATGCTTACTTTTACATAGCAAACATGTATATATACACACTTATATATACATGTTGATGTATGCATTTCTACATAGTTGTTTTCCTTCATAATTTTATGTATTTTATTTTATATTTTTCTGAGAATTCCATAACTTTCACCATAATACTAAAGAGGTATAGGATACAAAAAGATAAAGAACTCTTGACTACCTAGAAATTATGAAATTTCTCTTCTAATCATAAAACCTATTTTCCTATAGAACACAGGCCTTCTTAGAATAGCGGAGGTCACTGGTATAGTCTTATTTTTCTCATCAGTTTTGGGATAAAGACAGAAACTCAGGGTGTGACTCCATTATTCTAGACTCCTGTGCAAATTTGCTTTCAAAGACTAGTAGCAGACAGCTTCAATTGACTCCTAGTATACCTTAAAAGTATTTATTTTAAGGGTATTTTTTTTCCTTTTTTCTTTCTATTTATAGCAGATCCATGGGAAGAAAGGTAATCTTGTAAATCAATTCCTCCATATTTTCCCATAATTCTTGTGCCATTTCACATGCCTTTAATCTGAAAAGAAATTCTCAAGTAATTAAAACTAGAACTGGGAAGAGGAGTTAGGGAAGAAGGAAACTCAACCTCTAGAAAGAAAATAGGTTGTTCATGTGATTAAAAATGTGATCACGAGGGAAAAGACAACATAGTGATATATCCATGATATTTCACTGAATACAGAAAACTGAGAAGAAAAATAAAGTGCCAGTGCAGATAAAAAAGAAGTAGATTAAGAATCTGGCAGCAGCCCCAGATAATGAAGCCAAAGCAGACAGATGTCCAAATCATGCACCAAATCTGCTAAGGCCTAAATGGCTTATTCAGCAAGCACACATTAATAGGCAACAACAATTGGCATAGTTACAGCTCTCTTGTCTGTTCAAGGTTGGATTTTGTAGAGTTAGATTGAAATTATCCGGAAAGGTCAAGAGAGGGCATGAAATCAACTTTCCCTTTTTTAAGTAGACTGGTACTATAATAAACCAGATGCTTACCCTTCAACTACTCACTGAATATCACTTATGAATCATAAGTGTGATTTTTTACAAAAATGTGAAAAAATATATACTGAAGATATGACATGTTTAGGAAGTATTTATTTTTCTTGAACTTCTAATTATATATCTAGACTCTATCCTTTGAGTTTCCAAAATACTATTCAGTAATTTACCCAATGTCCATTAATTTCTCAGTTCCATTTATATATCTCATAGAGGAAGGCATTATTATGCAGAATGTTTGCTACTTCTTCCAACTTTGTCATCTGCAAATTTGATCTGCATTCCATCTCTGCCTTGTTCCAAACATTGATATCAATACTGAACAGTATAGCAGGTCCCTTGGACATTGCACTATAAAACTTCCTTCCAAGATGACATCAAATGATTAGAAAAAGCACTTATGGCTCAGCCATTTCTTTATTTTACCCACATCTATCCATTTTCCACCATAAGAGACCACTGGAATATATTAAACCTTTTGTAGAATATCTGGGAAAAATAACTAACAATTTCTACATCATCTCTCTGACCTAAAATGTTGTCATCTTGTTGAATAATGAAATGAGATTAGTTAGGTATGACCGACTCTTGATGAAACCATGTTGGCTGATCAGGATCAGTGCTTTCTTTGATGTATATCAGTGAAGTGTCTCTTGAATGTTACATATTAATGTTTAGTAGAATCCAGAATCAAGTCCTTGTGCTCTGAGTGGTTTCCTCAGAGGATAATATTTTAATAGGAGGTAGGTGTGAGGAAAATTGCAGGAGTCAAAGTCTAATGTAATCTGATTCATGGGAAATGCAAAAGCTTCACCGATGGACAGCCTTTAAAAACATGACATCTTTCCATTAGAACCTTTTGCTGTTTTAAATTCAAAATGTCTCCATTATCTAGATATCAGATAGTCTTTAACTCTACATCCCATCAGATCTCCTTATTTCTGCAGAGACAACCTAAAGACAGTTGTGGAGGTTTTGTTACCAACAGTTTGCAAAAAAAAAAAAAAAGTGAAGAATATGGATCAAAGGTTTGAATATTTGTGAGGTCTTGACTTTGTCAATTAGATTTTACTTTCCCTGACTTCATTTGCAGGAAAATCAAATAGGAACTTGCTTATATGTTTACCTTAGTTCACATATTTGTCTGTGTTTGAATATATGTGTGTTTGGACACAATAGGTTGTGGGGACATAAGTTCTCAATGAGGTAGTAACAAATAATTTAAGAACCCTGAACTAACAAGAGCTTTAGCATGATTAATCCATGCAGATAAAATAGACATTTAAAATAAGACAGTCACAGTCTAAAGTAGTATGATCGTTTTTCTTGGCTTTTGCTAGGATAAAAATAATGATAATTAACATTTATAGAACTCTTGCTATGTGGAAGACACTGTATTATGATTTACAATTAATGTCTCTGAGTCTCACAACAAATCTGGATGATATATGCTATTATAAGCCACAGTTTAAAGATGAGAAAGCTGAAACAGAGGTTAAACAACTTTCCCAGGGTCTCTCAGCTAAGTGTCTAATGTAGAGTTTGAACTAACTCTTCCTGACATCAGGCCCACTGCTACCTATGACACCACCCAGGCAGCTAGGTGTGGTGATTTACAATTCTTGGCTATGCATTATAGAAGTTATATCTTTCGCTTTCGCAAAGGGACTTTCTGGGCAATGTTTCCTAAGCTATGAGTTTATAGGAAACTTCAAACTAAAGATTTTAGAGAAATATAAGCCAATAAATAAATGCCTAGCACAAAGATGTGAAAACAACAAGACCAGTGACCTTATCTTCTCTAAATTTCTTTAACTCGAGTTTTTTAAAGAAAATTTGGTTTCACTTTTAGTAGCCTCTGCTTACTAGTTCTACTTATCTAGAATATGTATACTTTTGGAAGACAATGAATCATACAATCTTTGTTTTTTGCTTTTCCTTAAGATGAACTAGAACTTAATTGAATAAAATCTGACTAGGGTTTCATAATTAAAGAGATCTCTCTTCCTGCTGATACAGAGGAGGACAAAATGAGGTGGCATACATTTTGGTTCCTTACTAAAAATGCTTTTCTTGGTGTAGGCTGAACCATGATCCAAGATCAGAAACTAAAAATACACATAGGGATTAGGGCTTGGGGAAAGAAATAATATTAAGGAAGACAAGCTCTGCAATCATATACTCTTTCCTTGATTTAGCTAGTATTCACTTCCCTAAGGAGACCGGCACCTCTGCACACAGTAAGGTAGGAATATGAGTTTTCTTTTTCCTATTCCAAAGGCCAATCTACCACAAGAGGCTCACTTGGTGCAATTATCCACCAGCGAAACACCTCTACCCTTGGTAAGAAACTGCCATGTTGAGGAGGACCTGAAAAATTGTTCATAAATCAGAATCACAATGAGAGAGATATCCGCAACTTCATCCATATTCTAGCAAGAAGAAATTGCAAAATTAACCAGACAAATCTTTCTGTAATAGATCACTGAAGGAGATTAAGCAAATGCTTCTTGACTGCATTCAACCCAAGGAATCTGCACACAGGAGAGAAGTAAGGATCCCATGCTATGGAAAATAACTGGCTCATGCAGTAACAGAAATAAATCAAAATAATAAGGTTCTTACTAACTGTTAGAGAAAATTAAAAAAAGAAACACTTAGATACCTCAAAACCAGGTAGAGGAGCCTACAGGTAAACTTCTGTTCAATCCCCTGAATAGATTTATAAAGATTCCTTCACTTTCACACTGGGCCCAGGATTATAAATAGAAAGTCTTTTGTCGACAAGTTCCCCATCATGACTATCTTGGATTTCCTGATAAAAAAGTAACATGAACTATTTTAATTTTAAAAAATAAAGCTGTGAGCCAATAGAAATTTATTAAAGAAATGCAAAAGACACAAAAACATGTGATAGTCAGTCAAGACACTTTTAAGAGTTCCAAGATCTGAAAATGATGTATACATCCCATAGGAATAATGGCTAACTTCTGGAAGCACTGAATTTGTAGGTGGTCTAATCTACATTTTCCAAAACAGGACTGACTATTTTAATAGCCATTTACTCAGGACAAATTTGGAAAGGCTTTTAAAATGCAATTAAATTTGAGTATTACTTGTTTCCTCACTTTGGATTAAATGGAGTGCAATTTCCAAGATGAAATCACTTATGTCAAAATGCTGAAGACACCTGGTCACACTTTTTGATTGTGTAGAGAGATGGTGCATCAGAGGGAGTCAGAGAGCAGTACAGAAACATAACATGAGTACATTGGCTTCCATGCAAGATCAAAAGCACAAGTCCCAGCCCAAGTGTGCCATGGCCATGGACGTTCTGTCCATAAGTGTCCTTTTATATATGGAGACACTTTTACATTATAGCCCTGCCATTCATCCATATTTTTCTGATCATTTTATAGTCTTTTTTTCAATATTTACTCTTCCTCTAAAAGAAGGGTGGTAAACTATTAAACATTATCCTTGTGTCAACTTTATTTTACATGCTATTTGATTAATATTTTTGGTTTGGGTGTTCTATGGTTAAATGATAAATAAATACATTGACTAATGATCATTTTCAAGTATCTAAACTCTTTGGGGCCTTTGTCATATATGCTTTTGAATGGATGCTAAATTTCAGAGATTTAATTCTTGGGTGCCATTTTTAATGGATCTATGCATAAGAGAGTACCCAGATGCTATATTTGTCACTCAAATTCTATTGATCATTATGCTGATTTATACTTCTGAGCTAAAGCCTGTTATTGATTTGCCTTTGGTTTCTCAGATCAGATTTTTTGTATAATAATTCAGATCCCATCTTCAACAGTCACCTTTTAAACATTGCCTTTCTTTACTCTGTGACTTAGGAAATAATCTAGCAACACTAACTCTTCATATCCAGTTAAATAAAAGTTACCATGCATGTTCTGTAGCAATAGCTCTCAGATATATGAGAGAAGAATGTTATTTATTTATTGTATCAGATTTATAGATAAGAATTGCATATTCTAGTAGAAGGTGAGCTGATTAAATTCTATGAATTTGACCCTTAGGAGCAGAATAATTTCTCTTACGTAATGAGAATCTGTCAAAAACTCACCTGCATGTGCCTATGGAAGAAATCCTTAACTCACTGAGTTCTCTTGAAAAAATTTCTGGATAAATAGGATCTTCTTGGGTTCATTATTCAAACACATCAGCCTCAAGGAATTTCCCTCCAAGCCCTCATAGTTATCATTCCTGGTCTCCTGATTAATGGATCAGGACATCCACTGGATCATCAGTATAATGGATAATGAATCAAAAGATGACTTTGAAGAATTCCTTCAATAACTCTTGGATCCCTTTGTTGATCATCTTTGTGTGAAATCTGCCAATAGATATCGTGTCAGGCAAAGGAAGAGCTCCATGGTGAACTATCCTATTACTTTTTGACCTCTGTATACTGATCTTCTATGAGAATACCTAGCATTTATGATTTAAGAGAGAGTATTAGAAGAGAGTTTACAAAAACCACATTGAACCTCTTCAAATATTATATACAGACAGAATGTTGCATAAACTTAAGGCTGGATCAACTATAAATTTACGTGCATTATTTATATCCAGTCTGGATCCTTTCCCTGACTGTCCTACTACTCCAAAGAATACACTCAGCTTGTGGAACAGGGTTCAAGTTGACATCATACAAAAAGGCATGCTTATATTTTGTCTCATTCTGACTAATTAGCTGAAAATATGGAGAGAGGGCATGATGGTCACTAAATGAATGGAACCATAGGGTGCCATGATCAAAGATTCTGAAATATAAATATACATATACATATTGTGTGTTATACATAATTAATGCCAAAATATCAGGAGAAAGTACTAATACTACTTACTTCATAGCCCATCCCTAAGAAAAGCTTTTTTTAAGATCTGCAGTTCTATAAAAGTTGTCTCATTATTATTACTGCTACCATTTGCATAGTGCTTTGAGTGTTGAAAAGTTTATTACAAATATTATCTCATTCTTAACAATAACCTTGAGAGGCAGATACTTTTATTATTCCTATTTCCCAATGAGGAAAATTAAGGCAGAGAGAGGTTAAGTAACTTTCCATGGGATAAATAGCTAGTAAGTGTCTGAGGCCAGATTTCAAATATTTCTATTAAAACATTATATAATATGACTTAATGTAATATAATAAGCAATAATACAATTAGGAGTATTCAGTAGACCTTCTGGACACAGATCCTAGATTTAAAGCTGGAAGTAAACTTAGAGATCATTTAGTCCAACCTCATATTTTATAAATGAGAAAACTGAGGTTGTGACTAACCCAAGGTGACACAGATAACATTTGGCAGAACAAAGGTAGAATTTAAAACTATGTTTTCTGACTCTACATATACTAATTTTCCAGCTTCATCATGACATTTTAAATTTGCCCAATGGGAGTCATGCTTATACAACCCTCACTGATCCTAGCAATAACAGCAGGCATTATGAACTTAGTTGGTAATAATTCATTACAAATGCATGAAATTAAATCTTTTATTGTTTTTATAATTTGTCTTAAAGGAAAGGGGACAATAAACATTTCACCAGAACCAGTGGATGTACAATCATTTTGTTTTTCTGTAGCATCTGAATAGTAACAATGAACTTGGAATGAACCTGCGTATACCATTATAGACCTCAGATTTTTATTTTAACTAAACTTAGCTTTGCAAAGCTTTTTTTTTAGATATCACTGTTTCTTTGTCTGTCTTTTCTATCAATCTTTTGCTGAGATATTATAAATGTAACCATTATAGCCCTACCACAATATCATTTGCCCAATGAATTCCACTCTATACTTTTTCTCCTACCCTTTGGCTCATAGGTAAATGAAGATGATTGTTGACCCTGAGTTTTTGGCACTATGATGAGTGCTATTATGAGACTGAAAACCTGTGACTAAATTCACTGAGGTTGCTTGGATATGAGCCATATCTAGCTAAATTACTGCCATAGAGCAGAAACAGACTGTGCCAAGGGCAATTCTTCTTCTTTTTACCCCTCCCCAACTGATATCCAAAACTGGAGAGGTTTTTTTTTTTTAATACAACCTTCAACAGAAATCCTTTCCTGTTCTCCCTTATTTCTAGTGCTTTTTCTCTGTTGATTATTTCAAATTTATTTCATATATAGTATATTTGTACATAGTTGCTAACTTTTGTCTTCCCCTTCAGACTGTGAGCTCCTTGTGAGAAGAGACAGTCTTTTACCTTTTTTCTTTTTTCTTTATCTTTTGTAACCCACCAGTTAGTATGTTGTAAGCACTTAATAAGTGTGTTGAGTGAATGATTGATCTATATTTGCCATTGTCTTCAATTTACAGTCATATTTGTAAATGAGATACACTCAAAATTTGACTTTCATTGTGCTTCTCAAAATAGAACATGAAAAACTTGGAACATGAAAACTTGGATAGCACATCATGGAATTAACATGTTTCAGTTGCTCTCTGAGCTCCAATCTTAGGCTTATTATTTATTATTTTACAAGTCTTCTCATAATATGATTAGAGCATCTATCCTTAAATACAGGGAATAGAGATGAGTTCAAACTCAATTTAATTTTTCACTGCTAGGCTACAACTGGCATTGTGAAAAATAAAAAGAAGTGAATCATGAAAGTTCTTTTAAGAAGATTAATATCTTGTATTAGGGGAAGAACTGAGTACATGAAGGTATCACAGAAATCATTAGTTTTTGTACTGGAGGCCTGAAAACTCTGTAGTTCCTATAGGAATCTTTGGCAGTAATTTATCAATTCTATATTCTACATTCCAAACTGGCTTATTTGCTATTCCCCTTATGCAACAGTAGTTAACATGATTTTGTCTTTGCAAAGACTAAGACCCATCCTTAGAATGTAGTCCTTCCTCACCTTGTCCTCTTAAATTCACTAGCCTTCTTCAAAGTTATATTAAAGGACAATTCTTTTATGAAGACTTTACTAATAATGCACAATATGCTGATGCTTTCTTGTCCTCAAGCTTTCTTTTATTTACTTTACATATATATCATTTATTCATAACTGCATATGCTATTACCCTCAGTAAAACAAAAATATTTTGAAGGCTTGGACTGATTTCTTTTTTATCTTTGTATCCCCAATGCATGCCTATCATAATACTTAGCACAATTGTAGATGCTTGTTGAATGAATGAATCAATTCCTGAACGAACTATCATCAGAGGAAACAGAAATAGTCAAAAGATGCCAGCATGGTAGGCAAAAATTTTAGGTTTATTACACATACTAAGAAATTTGTTTTTCTCAATGTAAATATACATCATTTGACTAATGTAGAAACAAATATAAGCTGTGTCTACAGAAAGTAAAAGATTGAATTTATGACCCAGTTTAATCATTATTTAACATGGCTGACTAATGCAACACAATCAACCAGTTAGACATTCAGAGAATAAATAATGATAGAATATTTTCTAGTGATCTTGTGTTTTTCAACAACAACAACAAAAAAACCAGACCAAGGTTAAATATTTGTGCTTTTGTGGAATTACATATTTAATTAGTACATTATTTGTTTGTTACTTTGAGAATAAGTAAAATATTTTTAATTGATTTTGAACCAAATGGAAAATATTCTCCAATAAGAAAATGAGGGTCTAGACAAATCATTAATCTATGTGCTCTCTCTCCTACTAAGAAATTTTATCATGTGTCAGTTTGACATCAAAATTGATGCTTTACAAAGGAAAATGAATAGAAGTCACGGTAACAGAAAAGATTTTGGAAGAACTATCTGTTTTGAAAGTCTAGTTGGATACTACTGGGGTTTAGGTAGATAAATTTGCATTTTAAGTTTTACTGAAGCAAATCTCAGTCTCAAATTCTTATTGACATTGAGATTTGTAATGGTTAATTGAGTGATTTCTTGTTATAAAAAATTTAGATTTTAAATATATATTTTTACTCTAATCCAAAATTAAATGAAACTTTAGTCTTTTAAAGCAAAAACTTACACTTTCAATATAGACAAAATCCAAATTAAATACTTTTCAGAGACAGGGAGTTTTGTCCCAGTAAAACTGAAGAGAGGAACAAGTTATAGAACTTCAGGTATATTAAAAAAATAAATACATTATATCTCTGAGAGGGGATGCAGTTCATTCTCTTTAAAGAATGACGGAAAAAATGAACTGTGTTGATAAAAATGAGAAATTAAGCAAGGAAGTATTTGCTACCCTAATTCCTAGCAATCTCATGTAGACAATAAAAATATAATAAATGTGGTCATCTGTTCTTGTAATTGTTCTTAGGTCACTATCCAAAAAGAATCACAGAAGTGGTTACGTAAAGACATAACAGGCCATCTTTAGGACTCTCTGATTATTCTCTTTAAAATGATAATTCTTAGGGGGCAGCTGGGTAGCTCAGTAGATTGAGAGCCAGGCCTAGAGATGGGAGGTCCTAGGTTCAAATGTGGTTTCAGGCACTTCCTAGCTGTTTGACCCTGGACAAGTCACTTAATCCCCATTGCCTAGCCCTTACCACTCTACTGCCTTGGAGTCAATACACGGTATTGATTCCAAGACAGAAGGTAAGGGTTTAAAAAAAATAAAATGATAATTCTTCAAATTACTGATCATGACTTTTAATTAAAAATTCATAGGATTGTTAAAATGACATTTTATTTTCCCCTTTTATAATTAAAAATAATTTTCACATTCTATTTTTTTGTTTTAAGTTCCAAATACTCTCCCTTCTTCTGTGTGTGTGCACATATGTATAGTTATGTGTACATATGTAAAGTAACATGTAGAATTTATTTTAAAATTTTAAATTAAAAAATGTTATAAAATGGGGGAAAAAACCATAGTACTTGTAGAATTCCCTAGATGTGATCCTTTGGGCAAGTTATATTTAACATAACAAAAAATAAATAAGAAAAAATTTGTTTTAAAAGTTAATTTCTTTGTTTATTTACTATTTATATAATCATATAGATACTTTAATAACAGAACTGTTATCTTGACAAAAATAAAAACTGGACCTTACTCCTTTAAAAAAATACACAGGCTTTTTCCCATACTTGAATTATATTCCTGTCTAAACCTCTTATTTTACAGATCAGAAAAACAGGACCCTGAAAATTAGAATGATTTTACTAAGGTTTACAGAACAAGTAATTAGCAAAATTAAGTTTCATATATTAGTTTACAGATTTAATAGTCATTATTCTTTCCACAATGTTATGTTTTATAAAGAATAAATTGTAGGTGACTAAGCCATGCATTTAGGTATAATGTATGCATTTCCACATCTATGACAAGATATTCAGATTTTTAAAAGATCAGGCTTAGCGACACTATACAAAGCCACCATGTTTACAAGCAATTATCTAGTAAAATATTTCTTGAATCCCTTCCAAAGTCCATAATATATCTTGTTCCTACAATAATCAGCATTTTTATTCTATTCACTTAAAGTGAAGACTTTATAAATTATCATGTTGATAATGGTAATATCGCAATACAAAAGAGATTTTGTAATTTATAGAAATACAAGAATGTTTGTAAGACCAGATGAATAAATAGGAGGAAACAAATATTCATCAAAAAATACAACTCATTTCTGCTATGGAAAAGCAAGTGTGCCAATAAAATCTTAATACATTTCAAGTTCCAAGAGATTAAGAAACGGCAGCATAAACATGGGGCATGTTATCTCAATTTTTCTATGCCTATTTACATCCTTGTTTTCTTCTTGGTGACTCAGTTCCTTCTTTGTAGACTTTTTCAAATTGCTAATGGGGAAATGACTTACATATATTATATTAGTACTAGATTGTTAGCTCCTTAAGTATATAGATTGTTGTTTTGTATTTTTTGTATCTCCAATAGCTAGCACCATGTTCTGTGAATAACATCTATTTAATAAAAAAAAGTGAGGAATTAAATGCATTGATGAAATCAAATCAATACAAAGTTGCATATAAGTTTAGTGGACAGGGCTTAACTTGGGTTAAGTCTGAAAGGTAGGTCAAAAAGGTAAGTTTAGAAGGCAGAGCATTTGAGACGTGGGTGCCAAATTTCTTAAAGGTGAATAATACTCTTTAGAGAGAAGAGAAGGTTAGTTAATTTATTTCCAAGTGCATGAGGGGAAAAAAAACAAAACATATCAAAAAAGAGGCTAGTGGCTAAAATAATTTGTAAAAGCATGGTTTCAATAATTTCTTTTCCACTTAGTCATGTTTAACTATGCTTATGAAGCTGATTAACCTTTACCAATTTACATTACAGAAAATGTAATTTCATTAGTGGATCTTAATTCCTTTAGCTATGTAAACAAAAGTCAACATTTACAAATAGTCTTGTCATTCAAACAATACCACCTTGTGCTCTAAGTCAAAAGATGTTTGCTCTGAATCATTTAATGGTCACATAAATACACAGAGAACAATGAAAACATTCCTGAGTACATACAAATATTTTGTGTAAGGGCTGGAATCATTATTTAATTTGATGCTAAGTCAGAATGTGCTTAAAACTTATTGGGAGAAAAAAAATATTGACATGATATCAATAATACTACTATTTGGTAAAATACTTTTCTACAATAATCTGGAATACTGTTCTGAATAAGATAATTTATATACAAAGGATGTGCAACTCAAAAAGAACTCTGGTTAGAGAAATAGCATAGTCAATTTTATTTCAATATATTAGTATAGCTAATCTTCTAGTGATGTTCTCTATTGTTATTACTCATCATGACTTTGCAGTGATCCTTTAATCCCTTGACTCTTAAAGGAAACATGAATGATGTACAAGTTCTATCAATCCTGGCAGTCAGGGATGGGGTAAAGTACTATCCTAATGACAAAGTTTCATCTGTCATTTAGAAACAATCTAGTTCAGTTTTAAGATGTTTATCACTGGTCTAGAAGGGAATGAGTGTGCCTAAAATATGATAATTCCTTCTTTCCTCACTCATTCCCTCCCTTACACTTTTACTCCTTCATTTATAACATAGAATTAAATATACATATATGTACATGTATATAATATGCCTTTCTCTTTAGAAAACAAAAATAAATGACATTTATGACTAAATAAGGATGCTGAAAACCAGTTCAGTAATTATTAGCACTTCAAATGTGTAGATATTACTTTTTAATTCAGTTTGTGGGCATATAGTAGTTGATTTTTTCGATGTATGAGAATAAATATGTAAACTGCATTGGAGGGGGGGTGTAGCAATAACTGTGTTTCTTTGTTTAACTCACTAATGTTGACATTTTCCACAGTCTCAACTTGCATAGTAATGCAAATATGCATTGAAATTAGTTTTTCTTTATGTTTCCAAATTAAAATATCCACTAGTGTCATTCTTTTTGTAAAATAACTAATAGCAATATCTTCTGTCTTCCCTCTTGCAAAAAAGTGAAAATATCAAATTTGTTTTTTTACTGGTCAATCATCCATTTTTTAACAGTTTTATAAAAATAATTTTACATTATTTGAATATATAGCCTTCCTCCTCTGGTATTTTGTTAAATGCAATAGTTACAAAATATTAATTGCTTTTATATTATTTAAAATGTACATTTTTTTCCATGTGACATTACCTGTCACCTAAATATCACTTGACAAAACCTTAAAGATCCTTTAATCCAACGCAATTTGTAAATAAACTGAAACAAAGAAAAATGAAGTATCTTTCTAAGGTTACATGGAGCTAAATTGCTAGCTGAGATTTGAACCGATTCATATTATTTTCACTATATCATAACTTCTTCATTTATATTTAATTATATTTTTTACTTGTTTTTAAGTACCCTATATCAATATGTCTATTAAAAATATTCAACTAATGAAGTATATTGAAACAATTTGACTAAATATCATCTTACAAGCTTGATTAAAGCACCAAACTATGAAAAAAAAATAATCCTTTCCAAGATTATCCTATATATATATATGACCTAATAGAAAGAATGCATGAACCCTAAAGAAAATTTAAGAATCCCTCTTTATCTGAAGGAATAAAAGATATTAGGAGAGTACTTCAATGAATAGTATTTGGAAACAAAAAAAAACGACCAACTCAATTCCAAGTGCAAGCAGAATCATATTTGCAGTTTTATTTTTGGGTTTTGCATATTAGTGGGGATATGTGTAAAGATGATGCCTATTTTGGTCCAGAACTAGGTGTTTTAATTCATATTTTTAAAAAGGGGAAACATTTTAATCAGTTTTTAATATTTAAAAAATAGGAGAAAGAAAAAACATTTCATCTTGAGTCAGCCAGTGGTGCAATAGGTAGAGTATTAGGCCTGAAGTCAGGAAGTTAAATTCAAATATGCCCTCCTATACTGGGGAAATCATTTAATCCCTTTCCCTCAGTTTCCTCAGTTATAAAATTGAGCATTAATTATAATACCTACCTCATGGGATTGTTGGATGATCAAAAGAGATAATATTTGTAAAAGGGCAAAATACAGTGTTTGGCACATGATAGGTTCAGTATAAATATTTATTTCCTTCTCCCTTCATGTCATTCTTAATATTAACAAAATAAACTAGGCAAAAATCAAAGTCAAGAATTAAATTCCATGGGAACTTTCAGTTTTGAACTTTAGAGAATGACATTTAAAAAAAGATGTTTGACATATATTTCATATATAATAATAAATGAAAGACATATTATTCAGTTTCATTGTTTTTTTTCCCTAGTAAATGTATATTTTTTTTCCATCTTGGTAAGGCTTTTTCATGAGCATATTGTCCTTGAGTTACTTAGACCTGGTAAATAGTTATGTGTAATAACAAATAATGATGTAATAAAAATTATTTGAATATACAATGGGAGAAATCATTGTTGAACAAAATTGTATGTTGTATTTTTCTTTTCTTCTGATTTCTGAAAACTTTATTAGCTTTTCAAAGAAGATTTATTGACTACTATACATAAGGCACTGTGCTGATCATTGGAAATATACAAAGAAAAGCAGAATCCCTTTCATCTAGGTTTTTACTTCTGTTTTAACTTCTGTTTTACTTCTGTTTTAACCACATAAAAATATAAGCAAATATCTAGGGAAAAGGAGCACTAGCACATGGTGGCAAATTAGTAAAGACTTCATATAGGTAACAGCATTTGAGCTGACTTTGAGAGAAGTTGGGAGTTCTGAAACTGTAGGTATGAATAAATGATTTGCATGAAAAAAGAAAAGTATGTACATCATGTATAATTCTTGGAGGCAGAAGAAATAATATGATATTTGGGAAGTAGCAAGTAGGTTAGATTGGATGGAATACTAGATGCCTAAAGAGGAATAAATTGTAATAAACCTAGAAAAATAATCTAGGGTCAGTTACTAAAGAACCTTAAATACTATTCAGAGAAGTCCATATTAAATCTAAGCATAAATATTGAGGTATAGAGATTTTTGGTAAGAAGGGGAGTGGTGAAATGGTCAGATATTTGCCTTAGTAATATCAGATTTACAGTTCTGTGGAGAATGGATAAGAGAAAGGCAAAAAGGAAATAAAAGGCATTATGATGATATTAAGATAATCTTGGTAAAAGTTTTCAAAGACAAGAAATATAGAAGTGGCCTTGTGAACTGATACAATGAGCCAAATCTAGCTGTCATCAAGTTTAGGCTCAGAAGACTTGGTAACTGATTAGATATGTTAGGTGAGAATGAGTGGAGGAAGAGAGAAGGATAAACTTGCATGACTGTAATTGAATAAAAATAAATTATTTATTAGGAATTGGTTGTGTGTGTGAGAGAGAGACTTGTGTTCATATAATGAATCCTCTGTCACTTCCTTCTATCAAGTTTTGAGCACAGTTAAGAATAAGTTGGGGAAAAATTTAATTATTTTTTGGTATTTATTTTTATATGATAGATCTCTTGAAAACCATATTAAATCATATGTGCAGTAATGAGATGGTTCCCTGAAAAGTCTAACATTTTTTGGCTTTTCAGAAATGTTAAATTGATATTCAAAGAATTGTAATTTACACATGGTGGATTGTTGAATTTATCACTTTACAAATTTTTCTTTTTTAGCATTTCTACATTTGCTCTTCTACTCCCTCCAAAAGATAACTAGAATCTCCAGAAACAAGGTCTTGGGCTAGTCATTGGCTTAGGAAGAATTAATCATATTTTTGTTGTTCAGTGATTTACATTGGATTTCAGGTAGAGAAGCTTATTTAGAGGCAAAAATAAAGCAAGAGATAAAATAATATAGATTCCACTGTATTTTGAGAAATGTTGAACAACTCAAGAGGATATACTATTTCTCAATGAGAGGATCTTGACAGAATTTTAACAACAACAAAAAAAAGCCACGAGAAAACAAATCATGTAGATCTAACCTCATTTCCCTTTCTCATTAAATGTCTTTACCTAATTAAGATGACGTAATATCATGCACTAATCCTTCAAAGATAAAAGAATCATGATACTCTTTCCTCATCTTTTTTTAAACTGAAATTTTGCTGACTCTGTGTTCCAATGTCCTTTAAATAAGGGCAGGCCTCCATTAATCCACCCCCTTGCATACAATGACAAGAAAAAAAGTTCAACTTTCAAGATGGATTTCTATATTTGCTTTCTAAAAATATTTTATTTTCCTCTTTTTCTTTAGCTATCAAAAATTTTATAGCTAAATTCAGACTCACAAAATTAAAATAATACACTCATATGATTTGGGGGAATCTTTCATCCAGTTTTTACCCTTACATTTTTATTTTCTTCCAATTAAGCCCTATAAGAATGTTGTATCATGTCATAAAGGGCATCCTGAGTTCTCAAAGCTTATGATAGTAGATGTGATATCTGATGAGCACTGGAAATTCAAAGAAGAAAAAAAGGAACCCTTTATATATGTATCTGTTAATGGACTGAATGTTACTCATTTGAGAACCAACCTCATTAAATTTTAAGAAGATCATCTCCAGGAGTTTAGCCACAAAGAAAATAATTGGGAGAAGAGTCACAGAACTTTTAAAAGATTGAGTAAATATGTATGTGAATAAGTAAATGAAATATATACATTCATGAAATGGTATAACTTTAAATTATTTTTATTAGATTAATTTAGAAACTATGTGGAATTCTTTTGGAAATAATCAGGGAATATATACTAAATAAAGAGTCAAAAAAGAATAATACAAATTGAGATTAGGGGAGAATATCTTTTGAAATGATCATCATTCCCTTTTATTAAAGTCAACACATGACTTTTGAAACCAATGTTGAGAAATTCAGATAGCAATTTTTTCCAACCTTTATTTGTATTTCCATAATCATGGTTACATACAAAGTCATAGTCCCAGAAGGACACAATGTGAGGCATAAAATATTTCAAGGCCTCCTTAACAATTTCTAGTTTCTATTACAATGTTTAAGATACTTAATCAATTTTTGAAGTTTGGGGCCACTATATGAAGTGCAAATGATCTTTCAGGGAAAAAGACCTTTAGTAAATCAGTGGTGGAGCTGAATTCTCTAGATTTGGGCAAGGACAGATATATTTCTGTTATTATGTCCTTCCTGACTAGACAGCATCACTTTACACTGAACAAAAGTAACAGCAATTAGGAAAATTACAAGCCTAAGGACTTTCTTTAGTCTTGACTAGTCTTAGGGCTTGAACTTCCAAATGACCTTCAGTTTTAGGGTTAGGGCAAATTTTCCCCATTCGTAAATGTTGTGTGGCTGAGCCCAATTCTACTTTGCTGGGTTTATTCATTAATCTCAGAGGGAGGCGTAGTTGAAACATTCAGCAGAAACTTTGGTCCTGTTTGATTTGGTTAAAAACACATTTTCTTATCACTTTTCCATGATTTTTGTAAACATAATTTTAAAGGAAAATATATTTCTGATAAACAAAACCTCCTAAAAAACCTTTTGCTCTTTTCTGCTCCATTATAATCAAAATCTCTTTTTCTGTAGCTGTTCTTATGAGACTCTATAACATCAGAGAACTAAACAGAACAAGAAGTGGAGAGAGAAGAAATTCGCAAGACAAGACAAAATTTCTCAGACAATCATATTGAAAGCATTGAACCATGTTTGCAGTTTCATTATTGAATCACAGAACCAGTCAGTGCATTACCTGTAAATTGCAAAATATACAATGACTTTAAAACTTCACTTCAGGTCCTCTAAATAGGAGCAGGAAGTGATCATTAATAGATTCTCTTCCCTCTTCAGAAGGAAAAAATAATTGAACTAGTATCAAAGGACAGCTCCAATCTTTCATATTTCTCTCCTGATACATATTGTAGAGCTTACATGGACACAATTACAGTTATGTCTCTCTTTCTTTCCCAGGAGAGAAACTAGATGATAATGAAAAACATGTTATTGTTATTTTTTAAAGAAGCAAAAGTAGGATAATCAAACACTCTCACTTCACCAAAGAAAGATGGACCCTTACTTTCATCAGTTATTTTCATTTATCTGTGCGTATTATTGTCATACAGCAACCAAATTTAATTTTCCCTTTAGAGACAGAAAGAAATTCGGTTAATGGAATATTACTGGATAAAGTGCTACAGAGATCCAGAAAATATGAAGGAAGGAACAATGAATTCAGTCATAAGAGCTAAAGTTCTCAGTTAACTTCAAAAAGCAATGTGATCACATTCCCTCCCCTTTGTTCACATTACAAGCAAATCTTCTTGGAGGAGACATGTCAATTCCTCCCCTCTTTTCTATGTATAATCTTTGTAACAAAAAAAAAATTTACATTCTTCTGGGGGGGAAAAGTCCCCTCAAACCCAAAAAACACATAAGTAAAAAGGACATATATTAAACTCCAACACATTATACACACAACTGAAATAGTTCTTTTTTTCAGAGACCATAACAAATTTTAATGTGCATTTTACAGAAATTAGCAGACATTTGCATGTGTCAAAGCAGTGGAAGTGAATTCATGTATTACAAAATCCACACAATGCTGAATTACAAATTAAAATAGTATGCTTCATCAGAAAAGTAAATAAAGATGTTTGTTGGTGGCACTACATATAGATATATATTATATTAAAAATTGGCTTGCATGAGGATCATATTATGCCTACTTTGAAGTTATATCACATGTACCGTAAGCAATTTACAGAATTTATGTCAGTTTTGCATATACAGGAAATTGCAAAATTAGATAAAACACCATGAAATAGAGAACACTCAAAAATGTATTTATAGAAACCTCCACGCAATTAACAGGGATTGGCCTTAGTCAGCACTTGCCACCATTGAACAAGAAATAGAAACACTACCCCCCTCCAAAAAAAAAAAAAAAAAAAAGAGAGAGAGAAAGAAAAGAAAAGGCACCCCAACACAAGTGAAGAAAAATCTTTAAAAAAATACAAGAAAACCACTCCGTTCATGTCCATGTGTTTATTTTTTTCTGCATTAAATTAATTTTCTATAGTTGGTTTGCCATGTCGATATTTCTGTTCCCTCCCCAAAAGGTAGGTTTTGATTGATATTTGAGGATATGCTGTAGTTTTTTTATTTATTTATTTTTTGGTCTCTGCCTCCCGTGGAGAAACGATGTTACCTAGTGGAAATCAAGGATATCCGCAGCAGCGAACTTATTACACTGATGACTTAACAGGCCAACCCCTGAGCAGTCACTGGCCAAAAGAAAAGGAAAACAAGTCTTGCTGTTACAAAATGTCCTATCCCTTCTCGCCAGTCCTCTTGAACTAAAAGCTCAGTGTTCTGCCAAAGAAAATATTAATAAAACATGGGCAATCCTCTTCATTTTTTTATCTTTTTTTTGTTTTTTATTTTTTTTGTTGTTGTTTTGTTTTGTTTTTGTTTTTGTTTTTGTTTTTAAACTTCCTGAAGAAGGTGCTCCTTGTGTAGAGAATTAGAGTACATTGGGTGCAGAGTGGTGGTTGGAGATTAGGGTCAACTTTGCTGTCCGCTCCGAAGATTTTACAGGCGATTTGCTCTTTGCTTTAAGAAGAGAAAGTGATATTGGAAAAAAGTCAGCACTTTAGATTAAAGCAAAGCACCCTTCACAAAGCCACAAACAAGAAGCAGGACAGAAAGTCCATGGCTTGTAGCTATCCTCGCACCTGCGGAAGAAGTTATAAGATATTCGCTCATCTTGCAGATTTCCAATGCTCCTTATTAGGCTGTTTTAAACACATACATATATATACTTAATTAGCTCGCCAGCTCTGGTGCTCATGAATGTCTTGGCATGCACTGCAAATAACAACACATACAAAGTATTTCAGTCCCATGAAGGCTGTCTTGTTTGTTTTGTCTGTTTTTAAACAATGTATTCCCACGTTCAGCACACCACGAGGGCTACATCGGGGCTCCTCGCGGAATGAGCCCTGCAGTCACTTAGTGATTACCATCATGGCAACTCCCAGATGCGTCCCCCTTTTCACTAGCGCAAGCCTTAAAGGACAAAAAGCGGGTGGAGAGCCCGGGCTGGAGAGAGTGTATGCGAGGGACCTGGAGGCTCAGTTTGTGTGGATATCAGCATCTGCTTTCCCTAATGAATTTTCCTTCTCGGGAATCGGGGATTACAAGAGTGGCTCTGCTGAACCTAGGAAACAGCAATTCTGAAGGAGCTCTGCTAAGCTTTTTGGGTGGAAGCGAGGGGCCTTACTTTGTACATGCAGTCATGAATAGGATGGAAATTCCCTTCGGGCCTATGAATCATGCCTTAATTACAACCATTAGCAGAGTATTAAGAATTAAGGCTAGAGGGGATATGGCTTTTGTGAAAGCCCTTTGGGTAGGCATTATCTTTTTATCTTCTTTTTGGTCTTGTTTGAAATTTTCTATTTCTTATAAGGTTTTGCAGATTCATACAGGCCACATAGGAAACAGCATTAACCTCCATGTACACCCTGAGCAGAAGGTAACTCCAATGAGGTCTGGGGTTTTTTGTTTTGTTTTGTTTTGAATTTGTTTTGAAATTTTTTTGCTTTGTAGACCCAATACTTTGCACATGGGCCATGCACCTAATAGGCAATTTAAGTAAAGATCTGTCAAATCTGATTGAATTGAAAAACGATCTTTTAGGTAAAAGCACATGAACTTCCTGAACTCTACAAATAATGAGTTGCTGATTGTCCTTTTCTCTTTGTCCTGTGTGTAAACTTGGAATTTATGTAATTAAAATTCTCATTTTATGCTTCTGTGATACACGTTTCTAATAGCAGGCAGACCATCTCCAGTTAGAAAGAATAGATAACAGGATGTTGTGAGAGTGGCCATAAAAGGAGCTCATGGAAAATGGCTAATTTGGGTTCAGTCTTGGTGTCATGAGTGAGAAGAATTAAACGTGTTACTATGGCTAGACCTATTATTCTGAAGATCGTTTAAAGGGTTTTTTTTTTTTGTTTTTTTTGCAACATGTATAAAAGTCATGAGTCATAATTTCCCCAAAATCTAAATACTTCATCTTTAATAAATGAAGATAATTGTTCACATCCAAGGGCATTTTTGAATAGACTTGTTCCTTTCATAGAAGGCTAGCTGAATTGATAAAAGCAGTAGTGGCAGTAAGGGTCTGTCTTTTAGTTTTAGGTTTAGGTTTTTCCATTTAAAGTCTAATGTTAAGAAACAATGCAAGTAGGAAAACAATTTACCTTCAAAATATGTTATGGAAATTTTAAAAAAGGAACAGTTTCCCCTCTGATGTCACCCTTTCCTCCTCTCCCAGAAATTACTGAGAATTCAGATGCTCTGATTCACCATACAGGGTGGAGGGGACTTTCTGTGTAGCTACTTTCTGTCACAAATTCTTCACCAGGAATGGTTCAGCAGCAGCCCCCCTCCATGGGATACTAAAGTAGTATTATTTCTGACACAATATTTTCTACAATACCATATCCAGTATGTGCAAGTTAAAGCAGAGGCTGAATAAATGAGATCAAGTGTTGACAAATGCAACCATAAAAGTGGCAGGATGTCAGAATGAAATGAAGAAAAGGATTGTTTACCTACTAAACTCCTTTTGGGGCATACAGGACAGCATTCACTTCTCAGTTGTAGTTCTTTTTAAAATAATTCTTCTTTTCTAGACACATATATTTCCTAGAATATTCCTTCTTTAACAAATAAAATTATTTCCAGACTTGGTGGTAAGGAGAAGTGGTGATGAGACATTGTATCCTTATCTGTTTTATTTTTTTTAACAGAAAAAGATTTGTAATTAAATCTGGATTATCTCCAAATTCAGAAAGCCTTTCTGTGTTTTCATGTTGGATTTACATGTGTATGTGTGTTTGAGTGTGCATTGAGCAGATAGGGAATATGTATGTATATTTAATAGCCTAATCCTAATATTGTAGATTTTGCTTTAATAATTAATTAATGATGGTGATAATAATAGCTAGCATTTATTAAGCACTTATTATGTGGCAGGCACAATACTAAATGTTTTACAATGATTATCTAATTCGATCCTCACAACAACCCTGGTAGAGAGGTGTTATTATCTCTATTTTACAGATGAGGAAACTGAAGCAAACAACAATTAAACCACTTGCTCACGGTGACACAACTAATCAGTGTGTGAGACTGGATTTAAGCTTAAGCCTTCTGTATTCAATGACCAGTCCTCTATCCACAGAACCAGTGAGCTGGACCTTGAAACCTACAGTGCTTTCTTAGATGCATTTTCTTTTGTCCATAGCATGCATTTTGTATTTCCTACTATAAGGCCAACATAGTGAATAAAACATTAATTAGCTGTGTTAGCAAGTCGTTTAATCCTGTGTTTGCCTCAGTCTCCTCCTCTAAAAAGAGCTGGAGAAAGATTTGCCAATAGAACCCCAAAAGAGCTCATGAAGAGTTGAACATCCCTGAAGAGCAACAAAAAAACTAAATTTCCTAATACCGAATTAGTATTGTTATTGTTAAGCATATGAATGCTTCATCACCAAACTGCCTTAATCAGTGTTCTATATGAATAGATTTGTGAACAATATTCTATGTAATTGCTTCTAGGAGCCACAAGAGAATGTAACTATTATCAAGGATGAAAATAATTTCTCAAGTGTCTTTGTAACAGCTTTGCTACTGCATATGTGAAGCATATTTTTTTCTGTTTCCACCTACAAGAAGTTAAAACAGTAGTATGAAACTTAGTGATTTTTTGTTTGTTTTTACTGCCTAGAGGAAAGAGAGTGTTAAAATGGTGTGATGAGGTATAACAATAATATTTTCAGGGAACTTTTGGTGTCGGATTTTTTGAAACACCTTAGACTGTCTTAGGTGGAAGAAACAATAACTATGGCAAGGCCATAAACAAGTTACCATCATGTTTTGAAACTTCTTTTTCATCTAAAGGACTTAACTTGACTAGTTTATGCTCAAGGAGACCTGTGAGAACTCAAAGCAACATAAATTTTATTAGATAAGTATGCTAATGATGGAAAAGCACAACATGAACTGATTCAGAGTGAAATAAGCAGAACCAAGACAACATTTAAACACAGTAACTAAAACATTGTGGGATGATCAGTTGTACTTGACTTTGCTACTAATAGCAATGCAATGATCCAGGACAATTCTGAGGGACTTATGAGAAAGAAAGCTAGAGAAAGAATTATTGGAGTAAAATAACAGAAGAAATCATATAATTTATGACTTGTTTATACGGGTATATGATTTGCGTTTGGGGGAGGGAAAAGGGAGAGAGACAATGTGAATCATGTAACCATGGAAAAAATTTTAAAACAAAATTTAAAATAAATTAAAAAAAACACATTTAGCAGTTTGACAAAAAAATAGCCACATATTCTTGAATATAAGATATTAAGAAATGAGAAAAATGTGTTCAAAATAAGTCTAGATAGTGAAGTTTAATTTCCCATTTCTTGCTGTTTTCTTTTTCCCTTTCCCAAAAATATGTCAATTTAATCTCAAATTCTTTCCTGAGAAAGTGGTGCCATGATTTCCTTCTTCTGTCATTCTCAATGTCCAATATTATAGTATGTTCCAGAATTTAAAAATAAATGTTAGGAAAACTGATTAAGTTTCTCTGTGTCTACGTTTCACAGTAGTTTTTTTTTTCCTTTCAACTTTAGCATACAAGGACATATAGTCAACAAAATTTTAAGATAAACTCTCTGTATTATATATTTTTTAAACCCTTAACTTCTGTGTATTGGCTCCTAGGTGGAAGAGTGGTAAGGGTGGGCAATGGGGGTCAAGTGACTTGCCCAAGGTCACACAGCTGGGAAGTGTCTGAAGCCGAATTTGAACTAGGATCTCCCATCTCTAAGCCTGGCTCTCAATCCACTGAGCTACCCAGCTGCCCCCTCTCTGTATTATATTAAAAACAAATAGCTCCTCAAGATATGTTGACATTCTGAATAAAGGTTCTTAAGGAGAAGACAGCATAGTATAGTTTATTTCACTTGATTTCTTGTCAAAACACTTGATTTCTAATGCAACTTCTACCATAAGCTTCCTGTTTAACCTCAGACAAGTTATTTTATCTTTACAAGCCTTATTTTCCTTACCTATAAAAGGAAAAGATTATATGTTGTTAATTATCAGGTCCCTGAAAGCTCTAATGTTTCTTCAAGATTTTTGTCTTTGAGTCAGCAAATAATATAACTCTAAAGACATGTGTATATTTATATATGCAAAAATATGAAATGTATATATATATATTTTATTGGCATATATGCATGCATCTGTTGCATATACACACATAAATGTCTATGTTGCATACTTATACACATTACTTTTATATATTATACACAGAGTTCAATATATCCCTTAAAATATTTCACTATCTTAGCTGATATATTTTGGCATCTATTTCTTAGCTGAGTTGTTTGCTTCCAAATAATTCATTTACATTTCTCTGCATACTTGTCAGGTCTAAACTGCAACCACCATCTGTTCTTCACTCATGAAAATCCTCCTGAATTTCTATCATTTTCTTGCTTTTCAAATTGAGGACACAAGGCAGAAAGTTACATTCACAAATCCCTGAGCATTCTGAGGAGGTGGTATTAAATTGTCACTGAATCTAGGATTAATAAAATATATTATCACTTTAAAAGGAAATGCATATCTTTGCTGAGAAGATTTTCCTTGGTTGAATTCTGATTTATTTTGGTTATTGTTTTATTCATTTAGTTTTTTCCAGCAAGGTAAAATGGAGAGAGTACTAAAATTGGAGTCAAATGAGCTTGAATGCCACTTCTTTCATTTATTTAACTCTTACCCTACCTCTTTAATTTTGGTAACTCAGAGGGCTATTGTGAAGAATGAATGAGATAATGCATATAAAACATTTTACATGGCACAGTGGATGGCTAATGTTGTCCCCAACTCTCTCTAACACATTCTGGCTATATGATTCTGGGATGTTCCTTATTCCCTCAGTGCCCCAAGTGACTCTCTGAACATGTAAGTAAAGAACAAATTCATTATTAATATTGGTAGGAGAGATTTGCTTACCAGAGGGTTTACAAATGAATGTCTGCACTCATCCACCTAACTCAGAAGAGCTATATAAATATCAACTATTCCAAATATTTACTTCCCCCAACACCTGCCCCAAACTTTGTCCTGGACTTATAATTTCACAGGGGAACGGAGCTCCTGGTAATGAACTTACTCTAACAAGGCAGATGGGTCTTTTCTGCCTTTTATAGTCTTAGAAATATTACTGGATCAAAAACTATTGTGTTTCATAGGTAGAACTTGAACCCAAGTATTCCTGTCTATAATTCCAGTTCTTTATGTCATTTGGCAGTTTTCAACAGTTATTATTTTTTATTAAATCTAATGCATTAAAAAAGTTTGTCATTCAAAATCCTATGGGGAAGTACTGAGCTGATAAATGAGAGTTCTTATTAATAAAAGTAAATTCCACAACTGGGAGGCACATGATAGTATTTCCCTGAAGGAGCTAATTCTAACCCAGAAATCATAGGAGGAGAGAGAACTTGACTGAACTATTCCTTATGCATACGATGTCAAACAAGAGCCACTATTAAAAGATTTAGAGAAATGGACCACAAAGATCATCTAGTTCATCAAGTTTATCATCTAATATAGATAAAGAGATAATATTTGATTTTCAATTATAATGACCCTGGCAGACAATGATTATTTCATTAAGTATAAATATTACCTCAATATAATATTTTAGAATGCTCCCAATTTTATTATATCTATTTTGTCATTTCTGCTTCACAATGATCATAAGTAATCAAGGAAATATCATTAGCTCCATTTATAGCTGAGAAAACAGTATGAGATTTAGTGATTTGTCCAAGGACATAGGCAACCAATAGTTCTAGATTCAGAGCTTATTTCCTTTGCCTTCTACTGTTGTTTACACTAACAAAGTGGACTAAGAATTATATTAGGAACATAAAAGCTTACTTCTGTTGTACAACAATATCCACAGACCTGTGGGATCTTGAAAAAGGCACTAGTTGGGATTTTGTTATTGTCATTTCTGTTGTTCATTTCTCTGTGTGCTTGACATTTTTAGATAATAATGGGTATTATTAAAGATATTTTCAGTATTAACATTTATTATGCATGTAAAATAATAATGTGGAGAATGATGTTGTATCTCATTTCTTAGGTCCTTGATTATCTGATGTATGAAACATAGGGAGCTAGTTTGATTAGGTTTCATCTTCTCTTACCTTTGATGTTTATTTGATCCTGTACTGACAGGAACTATGTGAAGGTCAAGTGTTTGAGCAGAAAGTCCAATGGCTATAAAATTCAAGTTCCTTCAATTGAAGTCTGGCTCTGCCAGTTACTTTCTAAATGGATTTGGCAAATCTCTAAATTCTCTGCTTCTCATTTTTCTCCCCTATGAAATGTAAGATTTGAACTTGAACTATAGTGTCAAACTCAAATAGAAACAGGGACACTGTACCTAAGGATTTCTGCAGACTACATATGGATGTAGAAAAGCACTATTAACATTATATTATTATATTTTTATTTATTTCTAAACATTTCTCAATTGTATTTTAATCTGGCTTGGATTGCATTCTAGAATGTTTTAGGCCTAATCTCCATTCAAACATCCACCATACTGGTTTATACACTCAACACTTCTCATTTATATAAAGCATGATATTTTTTTATTGATCTCCTTCCAGAGTCTCCTTTTTTCAAGTCATACTCCACAAAGCTGCCAAGGCAATTTTTTTAAGGTACAGGTCTGACCATGTATTTCCTTTGCTCAAAAAACCTTCTTTGGCTCTCCACTAACCAAAGGGTACTATATACACATTTAAGCCAGATATTTTTGGTCCATCAAAATCTTTTCCCACCTACTCTTCAGCCTTATTTCATACCCTCTTTGCCCTCATTTCTATTTCCCAGAGAAATTTAACCACTTGTTTTCCCTAGAACTTGACTATCTGTTTTTAGTAAATAGATATTTGCATAAAGCATTCTTAAAATATAGTCATTTCTCATCCCAGATTCACAATGCCCTTGTTTTCTTAAGGCGTCAAATAGATTGCCATTTCCTCTGTAAATCCTTCCCAGATCCTCTTAGTCCTTGAGTCTCCCTCTCCTCTGTATCTGGTACTCAGCCATTTTAGGTTTGCAAAGAGCTTTACATATATTTTCACATTTAATTCTTAGAACAATCTTATGAGGAAAGTGTCTTACTTATGTGTGCCTTTTTAATAACTGAAGGAAAAGATTCATGAAGAGTGAACTGACTCACCCAAAGACACAAAAGTACAATCTAAAATGATGCTTGTACCCAGCTCATTCTGAAGTCAACATTAGGGTGTTATCAACTATGTCACACTGATGAATTGATTAAAAGACATATTAAGCTAGTTTATTGGCTTATTTGAAAAAAAGAATTTTCAAGTTTGAAGTCATTTTAGACACTAATTGATCTCCCTCATGTGCCCATTAGGACCTAGGGACCCCCAAAATGAGATGATTTGCAAAAGTCACTATGTTATAAGTAGAAGCAGAACTGGGACAATCTCCTTTATTACTATTAATATGGGGCAGATAGAGAACAGATGTAACAAATTTAATCCATAAATGGGATAATTGGGATGATTATCTGGATAATTGAGAATAAAAAAGTTTTTCAGAACTCTGAATCACCTTCAGTTCTCTATTCTGCTATGATTATGGAGGTTAGAAATTGTTGGGGGGATTTCATCTATGGGATTCTCCCTTAGCTTGAATTAGATTTTTTAAAATAATGAATAATAATAATAATAATAATATGTTTGTAAAATGCTATACGTAAAATGCTACACATAGCATTTTAATATCTGACTTTTTTATATTATCATTTAAAACACAACAATACTGTATTGAAGATATTATTTCTATTTTACAGATGAGGAAATGAACTGAAGTTAAATGAGTTTCCCAAGTTCACAGCTAAAAATGATAAAAGAATATGAATCCAAACATTCAGATCTCAAATTTTATAGCTTTGCCGACAATACCAGTATTTTTGGGACCACTCTCCTTTCTTTCCAGTTATATTTTTTTAAAGGGAACACACAGGAAGATATCTACAATACAGTGCATTTATCTACCTGCTTTTATCATAGTTTAGCTGGCAGTACTTTTTAGTTCTTCAAGCAGTTCTGGGCACATGGTAGGCAACAACGAACATATGATATACATATATATCATATTTCAATTAAAGTTCTCCAAGTCTACAAGTTGTCTTCATGACACAAACAAAAGTTTTCTACACACTAAGGAAATGAAGTTGTATGCCCTTGTGCCTGAATATGTGTTGTTGTTATGAAGAATGAAAAGTCAGCATGAGAATCTGATGGTGAACAAAAAGCCCATTTTCATGAGATAGCCCTTTAATGGAAATTCTTATTTTAAGAATTAAAAATAATTGGAAAGGATTAGATCATCATTTTTTTTGTTTATTTGTTTTCATATGTTTTAATTGATTAATAAAGGGGAAAAGGAGGTAGAATTTTTCTTTCATAGTTATCTAAATATATATTTTAAAATATATACATTACATATCTATTTATATATAATTATATCTAACATGTTCTAATATAGTTCATGTTTAAATTTCAATTTTCCCAGAAAATCCATTTTAAAAGAATGACCTTCATTCTGACCAATTCTATATAAGTGGGATTTTTTTCTAGGGTTTGTCAGCAGAAGCAATTAAAATAATTCTTTATGATTTTATTTATTTTTTTTTAGTTAGTAGTCCTACACCTTTATTCCAGCTAGGAGGTCTCAGGACAAAGGCACAAGGCAAAGGATAGTGGGCCTATACAGAGCCTTATATCTTAAGAATATGAAAGGTATGGTCCTCAATGAGAATAATACAAACATCATCCTTTTTCACAAACAGAATTATCAGGGCATTTGTTTAATGTGTTTTTTTTCTTTCCTTTTCTACATATCTGTAGCAGTGAAAAAAAGTTAGTGGGGAAGGGGTTGCAAAAGATTCTTTGTCTGATATATTTGACAATGCCATATTGCATTTTAAAGCAACCCATTTATTTTTATAACTCTGGTGACATCAGCAAGATTTGATCTCTGCAGGAGATGTGACACATTTATTTAGTCCCTGTATGTGGCTATAGCTTCTGGGTTAAATTATCTTTCTCTATTTAAAACTATGAATGAAATCACACTGGTTTGCATATTTGGATAGGAGAAAGAAAGGACAGACTATCTAAATTAGTAGAAACTCTGAATTAGAGACTATTTTACAAAAAAATGCATTTTATTACTTCCAATGCATAAATTAATGAGGCTAATGAATAGGCAAGAATGATTTATAATTAGCACACCAGTTGCATGTATGTAAACAAATGGTGCTAAAAAGCTTTGAAACAGTTTATTCTCTTAAATAATTTAAGTAAGCTTCCTGAAATCTTGTTTGCATGATTAATTTTTTAACAAAGTTGTTAATTTTTATTAATAAATACTAAAAATTTAATTTTGTAAAAAAGGCCATTTAAGGATACCTAGACTCCAGGTGGAATTAAACTCTCCTACTCCATACCTTCCACTATTCCCATCTAGTTTCCTGTTTTCTAGTCCAACATCATTAAGTGCCTACTAGACATTTTAAATTGGACTTCCTATAGGCATCTCAAATTCAATACAAGCAAAATGGAGCCCATTATGTTTCTCCCCAAAACCAACCTAGTTCTAAGCTCTACTGTGAGTATAAAGAGCATCACGATCCTTCCAGTAAAAGAAGTTACCAAAATTAAAAGTTTTCCTCCCCTCCTCACTTTCACCACACAGTCTGCTGTCAAATGTTAAGAATTCTACCTCCAGCAAATCTCTCCTATCTGTTCCATTGTTTCCAATCATATGACCATCTCCTACTACAGGAACTTAATATGCATTTAAATATTTGGTGACCAGTTAGTTGCTTGAGTTCTTGTAGTTGGGCAGAATTATATTTGAAACTTGCCTCTGACATTTGCTGGCTGAAAGGATATGAACAAAGCAGTAAATCTATCTGAGCCACAGTTTCCTCAGTAAAGAGATGTAAATAATAGTAGAATCTATCTTTTAGCTTATAATGAGCATTAATTGGAATGATGTATGAATGAAACTTAAGGCACTATAAAACTGTTGTTGTTAATTAGCTGACATCATTTATTCCTCTGGCATCACAACCAGCTAATGAATTTACACTCCTCTCAGCAATATACTTGTATATGAAAAGATCCAAGACAATGCAGGGAGAAGGAAATACATAGTCAATGTGGGAAAGGTTAATAAGTGTCCCTTCAATAAAATGGCAATTTGGAGCAAAAGCAACATGATAGAAATGCAGAGATATCATAAGCTGGGACAGCTCCTCTTAATGGAGGAGTAAATAAAACAAGACTCTAGACTTCATTACTTCTAGAGAATTAGCATTTTTAAAGGGCATTAAATATGTAATCAAATGAAATGGGTTTGGATTATAGCATGCCATGTATTCAGAAGCTTCAGGGACCAGTTTGATAGGATTGAAAAGGCTGATTGTTACAATTAATGTGAGCATTTATATATTGAAAACCAGTAAAGGTTAAAAATGGTCTAGACTTTAAAAAGTGTTGGTGATCTAGACTTTAAAAAAAAAGTGATGGAGAAAATGTTAATGTGCATTGAACTGAAAAATGTTTGGTGCATTTATTTTTTGAGACAAATTAATAAGCATTTACCATGAATGAGACACATGAGTAACAGGGCAAGTCAATAATTAATTTCTCTGGACCTCAGTTTACTCATCTTTAAAACAAATGTCTATTTAGACTATTTCAATTAATATTTGTTAAAATATCAAGTTATAGCACACTTCAACAATATGATTAATGAAATGGAGAAAAGTTTCTTATAATTTCTTAAAATTGGAAAGAAATCAGAAAGAGAAATAGTTGGGATAAGACTCATTTAATAACATTGAGGTTCCAGGCATATTCTATCTCAGTGTTTTGCCCTATATCCTAAACTCCTTACCTAGGACTCTTTACAACATAGATCACCATTTTAAATCCTTGATCTCTAAGAAGGCTGTAGCAATTTCTAGAGAAAAATGGTAAGTAGAAGTAAGATAAAAGTAAGCAAATAGCCTCCCATTCAAGTCAATTCTTTATAGAAATTTAAAAGTACATATTTTGATAAGACTGAGGAATTTTTAAAGTAATTAAATCTTTCACAAAAGTAATTATTTTCCCCTAAATTTTAGCTTAGAACAGCTCCTGAACCTGCAAACAATTTTCTACTTTGAGAATATATATCCTCTTTTCAGATTCCTTTTAAGTTTTGTCTTGTGTTAGAATGCAAACTTATTAAGGGTAGAAACAGCATTTCTTTTTTGCTTGATTTGTATCCTCAATGTTAAACACAGAATCTGACACAAGACAAACACTTAAAATTTTTAATCTAATCTAATTTAATTGAAAACTTTATGTAGCATTAGCCTTTGAGACGAAAAGAAAAGAGAGAAATAAAAAGAAAAGAAATTGAGGACCACATTTCACTAGGTTCAACAGAAACATAAGTGATAAGACTTGAAATTGCATAGCCTTTATAAATATGTGTGAATATGTTTATACATATTTCCAAAGTGTACATATATTTATTATAGTGTAACATTAAGAGTCTCTATTCATTTTCAGACTGATGACTATTAGAAGTTTAATATTACTCTTCTAATCTCTGAAAACTCTCATATTAATACTCTCAAACTATAAATATTTATCATAATGCTTTCTAAATTTTATCTGACAGGTTGCAAGTATCAATGAATTTTTTCTCTATTAATGTAAGTTAAATGATTCTTTTCCAAATTCTATACCTGAGCTAAATTTAAGTATTTTCAAAGCCATTAAATTATGTAACAACAGAGGACTAGGAGCAAGGAAGCTTTGAACAAGATCATGCCTAATTGATTCCTGGTCAGGGATAGCAATTGAAAAAGGTAATATATATCCAAATTCCTAGATCAAAATGCTATATATTTATATATTAATTTTATAAAATAAGAGATAGCATAAGATAATGGATATAGAGTAGGTTTTGCAGTAAGGAAGACCTGGATCAAATCTAACAGCTGAGCCATATATTCTTTGTGTCCAGGGGTGAGTCACACTCTCAGTTCCCTAGGCAACTCTCTAAGATTCTAAGTTGTGGGAAGTTATATAAATCTTATCTAAGGAAGGAGTTGCCACAGGAAAAGTTATTCAATCAGAAAAAAACATGAACCTAGACTCTCTTCCTCTTTACTCATCTCTTCCATATTGAAATAGACCATTTGTATCAGAATTACTTGGGACAAGTAATAATTTTGAGACTATTTTTGTAAAAAAATTATGCAATTTAAAAAAAAATATATATATACATATATGTCACTGATCACTTTAATTTGAGATGTTCCCCCCCATTTGGTTTTATCTTTCTCAGTTGACTGCTATATTTCATACATCATACATGAGTTTAATTACTCTTTCATATTTTTGATGCTGTGGTTTTTAAAAAATCAATATTACTCTAAGGAAATGTTAAAAACTTGGAACTTCTAAAGAGGATACTTTAATGGATGTTAGAAATGTTGCCACTTTTGGTGTGAGAAAGTGGACTGTTTAAAGGTTTATACAAGCCCAAAGTGAAAGAGGATATGTCTCTTAAATATAATGGAAATGAAAATTCATGTCAAAAAATGGTAGATACTGCTTAAAAACACCTTGATAAAACTTTTGAAAGCAAGAAACAATTTTCAGAAGGACCTAGTAGTTGAAAGAGATGTATTGATTACTTTACAGTGGGCATTCTTAATGTGGGAGTCACAGTCTATGTATGACACATACAGTCTATGAACCTAGCTTTGAAAAAAAAACATTTTTCATTTATATCTAAAAAACTTTAACATTTATTTAATTGTGATTTTAAAAAATTCATTATGATGTGAAATGGTCCACAGACTTAACCAAAGTGCCAACAGTTTCCATGACACATAAAAAAATTAAGAACCAAAGGGAGAAGGCTATATTTTTACATTGCTGACCATTGATATGAGAAATAATATTTGTCATGAACATGTGAGAAAAAAATGAAGTACTCAAATTTGGTTATAAGTAATTTTTACTGATAAAACTCATTTTATTATTTAAGACTATTGCTGTCTGAAGAAGTTTAGGTGAGCATATTAGATGTGGATATTTTTTTAGACTGCAAAGTATGCCACCTGAATATATTTGGAGATTTATTTTTAATAGGCCTAGCAGTTTTGAGGGAATGTTGACTTATAATAAAGATATTTATTGATATTTGGGGACACAGAATTGTTCCAGAATTGGGGAATTTTCTTAAAGGAGATGGAATACAAGATGACTTTATATCATACTATACATCAGGGATAATTAAGAAATTTCTCAAAAGATTAACATAAACACAGCAAGATTTGAGGAAAACTCCTTCATAGAAATACATGAAATTCTAAATGATATGTAGTCTTATGATGAAATATAGGATGTTTCAAAGTCCAATGAACTTAATGCCAAATTATACCCAAAAAGTGATCAAAGTTAAAAGGAGAGCATATTATATACAAAAAAAGATTTTTAAAGTTATAAAAAATTATAAGGCTTATTATATATGTCAATATATTTAATTATTTTCCATTGTCCCTAAGTAATTCTTGTGTAGCTTTTCATTAGAATTGCTACTGATATTATAATAATGCAAAAAATGACTCCAAAGTGATGTTTTTGGGGTTTTAAAGGCAATATTATGAGGAGAGTATAATTGTGAGCCTGGAAAGATTACACAATTATACTAAAATGCATATATTCGTTATGCAGATGTTAGTATGGACATAAATATGATGAAAATTAGTTCCTAATATTGGAGAGTATTTTAAACAGGATTTATCAATAAGTTGTGTGATATTTTCTCTCTGGCTACAACCAGTGCTGATAAGGTTATCACTGTTTGGTTTCAAAGCATAAAATAATTCTTTCTTCTACTCTCATCCTTCAGATTTAGCACCTATAAATTCCCTACTTAATAATACTAGGATTAGGGCAGGCAAGAATCTCTTTTTATATTTTATAAATCAGCTTCCAAAGCAAATTAGAAACATAAAGAAGACAATAGAGATATAATATCAAGTAAGCCTATGACTCCATTATTTCAAACTTCCAATTGAAATAAAAATAAATTAGTCATACCCACCCTCACAGATCATTCTGAAATTTCAGGTAAATTGGAATTTGCAAGCTCATTGCATTTTACAGTCTTTATAAAAATGTTTGTTGTTATATGGACAAAATCACATGGTGAGAGCTTGAATGCTATTATCAAAAATTTAGGGGGCAGCTGGGTAGCTCAGTGGAGTGAGAGTCAGGCCTAGAGACAGGAGGTCCTAGGTTCAAACCCGGCCTCAGCCACTTCCCAGCTGTGTGACCCTGGGCAAGTCACTTGACCCCCCATTGCTTCACCCTTACCAATCTTCCACCTATGAGACAATACACCGAAGTACAAGGGTTTAAAAAAAATTTAAAAAAAGAAACTTCTTCAACAACCAAGAACAACTGTTTTCACTATATGAGAACTTTGAGTATGTCTAGTTTCAAATATTTGTTTGATAATAAGGCAAATTTACATATATGAAGCAACATAAAAAATGTTGTTAATAGACAAATCAAGATAAGTATAAATGAGCAGAATGTGTTTTGTATTGGTATTTAGCCCTTACATATTGCACAGAGACTTTTTGGCATTTTTA
Source organism: Gracilinanus agilis (assembly GCF_016433145.1). Classification (NCBI taxonomy): domain Eukaryota; kingdom Metazoa; phylum Chordata; class Mammalia; order Didelphimorphia; family Didelphidae; genus Gracilinanus; species Gracilinanus agilis. Next base: position 72,711,682 of record NC_058130.1, read on the forward strand.
TGGTTGTTTGCTGAACCTTTAAATAGGTACTTCATCAATGAGATCTTGGGATCAGTGAAGTACTGAAATTTTGTACACTAATACTTTAAGTCAGCAATGGTTTATGGATGTGATAGATTTTCTGAGAAGGAGTTAGCCTATATATTATTGGTGTTATTAAGAATGAAAAAATTTGAATTAATCCCAAATATGCTTTCTTTTATAATATCAATAATAGCTTTCACATATATATCTATATTTATGTTTATATTAAATATATAGAAATGCATATGCTTTAAGTTTTGCAAAGTCTTTACATTTCTTCTTATCTTAGTGATCTTTCTTTGTGGTAGGTACTATTTTTTTCCAGATTATACAAAAGAGAAAATTGAGACTTGGAAAATGACCTTCTAAGGTTCACATAATGCTATAATTTGAACTTGGGTCTTTCTAACTAAAAATTCTAACATTCTAACCCCTGTGCCACTTATCTGTCCTCTAAGATATTACTTTGAAATATATCAACTCAAACATGGTTTGTTCACAATATTTTAAGAATATTAATTTTGGTTGAAATGTGTCATTTCTAGTGTTTTTCACTGGTTTGTAAATAGATCACTATATTACACTTATTCAGGGGAAGAAAAACTAGCTGAACTAGCCTCTTTTTTGAACTAGGCTTTTGCAAATGCCTCAATTTGTTGATCAGTTATCCTTTAATCTTCATTTGCTCATGAAGAATTGTATAATTAGAAATTTGCTAGATTATCTATGTAAATTTTCCTTTCCAGTAGACTTACTGTCATCTCATAAAGCTAGATATTCTCCATAATTGCTATTTTTTTCCATTTCTATTCTTAAAGGGATGATATAGGACTAAGATTTCGAAGGATCAGTGATTTAGAGTTGAAATGTCCTAAAAGACCACCAACTTCAATATCATTGTCTCATAGAAGCAGAAACTTAGGTTCAAAATGGGGAAGAGAATTTTCCAACATCTAATGATAAGTGATTACAGAAGGATTTAAAACTAAGAACTGTGACCCCAGATTTAGTGCTAGTTCTTCTGTACCATTTTTGATTTTAAAAATGGTTATGAACTCCATATATTCAAATTGAGTAGTCAATACCTTTATATTTCTATTCATTACCAAGCATCTCGGTTATTTTTAAAAATTGTGCTAAATCCATCCAAATTGATAAGCTTGAGGAGTCAGTGTTCTACTAAAAAAAAAATGGAGTCAGTAGATTATTTACTACCTTGATGGAGATTCCTGCCAAACAGGAAAAAAATGACCTGTATTTCTTCCCTAGGAATTTTTAGTTAGAATACTGGAGATGATAAAAATCATTCTTTTAAGTAATTGAACTAAAACTGTTTCATCTTTTCATATATTCTTTTATTTTCTTATACATATTTGATAGAACATATTAATATTTATTCTCCAAGTATTTTAAATACTAAAATATATTTGGCAAATACAAAAGAAGATATGAAGAAATTTTTCTCAGTGTTTTCAATGAACTTTCCCTTGAAAATGATTAGTCATGATATTGGGGGAAGGAATGGATCATGTTATATATTTTTGTTTAAATTTTTTACAAAAGTATTATGAAAATATTTCTTAGTACTAATTTAAAGTAATGAAGTTTCACTAACAATGTTTAGGAGATGTTAAAACAAAAATCTCTTTTGATTTCCTTGGATATGGTAAAAAATGTAAATAAATTTTAAAACCCTAAATTGAATAAAAGTTAAATAGTTCCCTGGAATAATTTTGACCTCTTGTCTCCTTTGGCTATACAGGCAAGAAAACTGAATCTTTCTACATTTGCTTCTATGTTCTTCTCCTTCTCCCTCTCATTCCCTCTTCATTTTATTTTCTCCCTATTTCTCTCTTCTCCTTCTTGTCCCCTTTCCTTCCTCCCTCTCTCCTTCCCTCTTTCTGTCTGTGTCTCTGTCTGTCTGTCTGTCTGTCTCTGTCTATGTCTCTTCCCCCTCACAACAAAACCAAAGCCATAAGATTTTTCTCTCATCTTGTTAATATGACCTAAGGATTACTCTGGGAAGTCATTTCACCATTAGTGTAATATCAGAATGCAGGAAAAATATTTGCTTACTGATTAAGAAAGAGAAAGTGCTTAAAAAGTGTAGACGGGAAAGAAAATCAAACTTTATCCTTTAAATAGAATATTCTTTAGGGGAAAAAAGATTGTAATCAGTATGAGGCTCCCTGGATACCAGTTCACCCTCTTTTCCCATCTCCTTTATTGACTCAGCTGTGTCAGACTCAGTAGAGAAGTATAGTTAGCAAATACCTCCTCCATTCCCTTCAGCCACAACCACTATTGCTGCTAAGTACCACATGCTAAGTCTGAATGATGGTATTAGTGCCGGTGGTAGTGTATGGTGGAAGTAGGCCCTCTCATCTTCACTTTAAGCTTATCCTAGATAACCTGAGTATTTGGGCTCAAATTATATTAAAGTCTTTCTAGCTGTGTCTCAATTATTTCTAATTATTTCGGCCACCTTTCTGGGTCTCAGGTTCCACAGCTGCAACTTGAGGAGGTTTACTTGGTTGGCTATGTTACCTTTTAAATTAATAATCCTATGGTTTGTTAACTTCCTCTAATAATAAACCTTCTTTATCAGAAACTGTAAGTGTTTGGGGTGTTATTCCTGAGTGATAAACTCTAATTCAATTTTAAATACATAAAATGACAATAGTTCCAAAGAATACATTCTATAATCTATAATCTGTATATAGCAGTCATATTGCTTGTTTAGCTGAAAATTGGATATTCAGTACTGGAACTATCTTAAAATATCAGCTTTTATCTGACTACAAATTGGTTATGAAGAATCACATAATGAGTGAGTTAAGTGCATGGAATTTTCTGGTGACTTTGTTCACTACGAACAAGTACTTGAAATAATTCAGGTCGAAAACTTTCTCTTGCATATTTTCTAGTCTGAATTGCCCAAATACTTGTTTGCCTTTAGCCAATTCTTCATATTTATAACCAGAGATTTAATTTACAAGGTATTTACAACAAGAACTAAATAGCTTACTCTTTTCACAGCCTACAAAAATAATTTCTAAATCCCCTGTGGGCAGTTAGGTGGCATAATAGATAAGAGTTCTGAGCTTAGAACACCTGAGTTCAAATCCTGTCTCTGGTGCTTACCCAGATATGAATGCTTGAACAAATCACTCAACCTGTTTTGGCCTTAGTTAAAAAATGGAGAGGTTAATCCTGATGGTGTCTCTAAGTTCTTTTTCTCTTCTACATCTATGATGCTATGACCAATAGATTCCCACCTACTTTTGCAGTTCTCTAATGCCATTCCCATTAGTTAACCCTATCCATATTTCAAAGAAATGAGACTAATTGTTGTCACAAAATCACCAACTTTTAGATTTTGAGGGATTTCAGTAGTTAATAGTGTCCCTTCCCTCATAGATAAACAAGAATTTGCTCCCCAGTATGAATGACCAATTATGTCTAAGTTTTGTCTAAAGATTTCTAAAAAGGAGAAATGAACTACCTCCTGGGGCAGCTCATTCTACATAGTAAGGTTCCCGTTTTTAGATTTTATCTGACGTCAAAGCAAAACTTCTACCTTTTTGTATTTTTCAACTGCCCCAAAACATCTTTTTCTTTATCATTATGTCCTCATAGATCCAGATCCTCTTGCCTGAAATAACCACTCAGTATAACAATTTCTGCCCTCTGGTATCACTAACTCACTATGAAGCCAAATTCAGATATAACTTTTTTCAATGAATTCTTTCCTGAATTTCCCCTGCAAATTATATATTTTCCTTCATCAATTCACATGGTTTGAAAAAACCACTCTTTTGTACTTGTATTTGTAATGCTTCATTCTTTATTAGTTATTATAGATTCTACTCCCCTTTGTGTTTAACACTGTGCCATGCAAATGGTGCTCAATAAATATGAAAATAAATAAGTTCTAACCTACATAGAGATATTAAAAATTTTTTGCCCTAAAATCATTTCTAGCTTCTATGACAGATACTGTAAAACTGCCAAACCTCCTAGTAGCAGAGATAGAACGGTGAGCTGCTGGCTGTTGGCCATCCCAGCAGCAGCTGTCACCCATCCCTAGAGCCATATTGTTTGTGGTCACAAACATCACAGACTGAAAAATAACTATAGCCTTAACCTCAGCCAGCTGTCTCCCAGATGTATATCATTCTTCACAAAGGTTATCAGGTCAGGGGGATGAGTGGATCAACATGAAGCACTCCTCATGATTAGTGAAAACAACTAATCACAGAATGACAGAACCATAGAACCTCAGAGTTAGAATGGATTTCCAAAGCTTTCTAATCCAGTTCACCCAAAATTCTCCTTTGTAATTTCCAAGTAAATGGTCATCCGATCTTTGCTTGAAGATCACTAAGGAGGGAGATTCCTCTACTTCCTATTCCCTTCAATCTTTGAATAACTTTACTATTATATTTATATTACACACACACACGAGAAGATTAAATCTGATTCACTTAAATTTCTGACCATTTCTGCTAGTTCTGCAACCTGAGAGTAAGAAGAATAAATATAATTCTTTCATACATATATGGCTTGAGCTATCAGATCCCCTTAAAATATTGACTTGTTCAGGAGAGTTTTACCAAATTCCTTAAAGTGATCTATACTTTGTAGGATGTTCCACTCTCTCACTACACTGATCATCCTTGGCTTTCCAACTTTTCAATATCCTCCTTAAATATGGCACCCATAACAACACAATAACACAGATATGATCTGAAGGATCAGAGGATGCTGAGATATCAAATCAGAGTTTTGGATTCCTTATCTCTTTTAGTGCAACTGATGTTGTATCCAGTATTTTTGAATACCATCTCACATTCTTGACACATACTCATATGAAAGTCTACTAAAATCCCTAGAGTCTGTTTTCCAGCTATCTAATATTTCTCAATCAATTTCTCAACACAATCTAATATTTCTCAAATTAATTTTTAACACAAAAGCATGATTTATATTAATTTCCAATATGAGATTTGGTCAATCATTCTATTCAGCTGAATTGTTTTTATATTCAGTTTCTATCATCCAACTTGTTACCTATGCTTCTGAGTTTCGCAAAATTGATAAACATGCCATATTGAATCAGAGAACATGAATTCAATGCACATCTCTAACATGACCAGTATTATCCTTAGAAAAGTAACCTAATTTCCTTGGACTTAGTTTCCTCATCTCAAGAATGAAGGGAGTAAATTACATGAATCCTAAGGTAATTTCTAATCTGTACATGAATTTATTATCTTAAAATCTATCTATATTTGTCTTTAATTAATTGATAAAAACATAACCATCACAAGGATTATGACAGATCTCCACTTCACTGGAGACCTCCCTTTATGCTAGAATTTTACTGTTTTGGGAGGTCATAGAGTCTCAGTCACTAAAGATAATCAAGCAATGGTTGAATAATCAGATTAGTAGATTTTACAGAGACCTGTTTCATTCAGGTACATGGTGAACTACATGGTCTTTGAACCCTCTTCTAAATGTCATTTTGCAAGATTGATAATTCAGTGAAACACTTATGAATTTACCTTAAAATAATATCTAAGGCCAACATTTTTCATCTTGTCCACAAAGATTATACACAATATTGTCAAATGACTTGTTGAAATCTTTGAAAAAATTATCTTTACCTTTTTAACTGATCTGCAATTCTAAAAATCTTTTCTCTCACACCAGAAAAGGAAATGAGATTGTTGTTGTTGTTTTTTCTAAATGAAGTCATATTATGATGTAATCACTTTTTCTATAGTTGTTTGTTGACTGTTTCTTAAGAACCTTTCAGTATATGCCACGAATCTCTCAAATTCACTGGCCTATAATTGGCAAACTCATCACTCTGCTCTGTTTTTTGAAACTTAGAACAAAATGTGTTCTTCACTGGTCCTGTGGCACTTCTCCTATGTTGCACAGACTCTCAAAAATAATTAATACTGGCTAAGCAATCACATCTGCCAAGTCATTCACTGCCTTGGGAAATGGTTTGTCTGACCTTGGTGACTTGAATTTTTGAAAGTATCCAAGTGCACTAAAACTATTTATTTATTATTTCAATTCTCTATTCATCATTCTCTTATTCTTTTGAATTCAAAAATTGTTCTCCATAACAGATAATATAGAATCAAAATAAACTTTGGATGATTCTGAATTGTGTCCCTTTTCTGCTACTTATTTTCTTATCTGCCCTTAGTGGATCCAGTTTAATAATCCTTCCCCCCCCCCCCCACAACAGAATTAAAAACAAACAAACTTGATTTAAAAAAGTGATAAGACCAGACATAGTCTAATCTTGAAATCTTTATTCTTTTGCCTATCTTGTGGTTTTTGAGTAACTCATATAAACTTGGTAAGCCTTAACTTCTTCATCTATAAAATGGATATAATAATATCTTCCTTACCTGCTTCACAGGGATTACTTAGAATATTGAATGTGATAATGGGTTTAGCAGTTCATACATAAAAGAGCACTTCCATTGGAGACAAAAGATTTAATAATTTTTACAGTGAAACTTGAGACTAATGTTTCCACATTGACATGTTTGAAAAAAAAGTATATTGTAGCATTTTGAATAGGTCTATTTCTATATTAGTCTATCAGTTTTTCCTTAAATTATTTAAAATCTCTTATGGCAGTTGTAATAAGCCATGTCATTCTTCAGATTAAATCTAAAAAATACACACCCTTCCTTTCATCTTAGAATCAATACTGTGTAGCAATTCTAAGGCAGAAGGGTAAGATCTAAGCAATTGGGGTTAAGTGACTTGCCCAGGGTCATACCACCTGGAGTATCTGAAGTCAGATCTCCTTCCTGTCTCTAGACCTAGATCTCTTCCGCTGAGTCTCCTAGCTATCCCTAGATTAACTCTTAAAAGATATATTTCAAATATTATTGTCCCAACTCTTTTCTTGAAGGCACAGAAAAGAGTAACTATCCTGTTTACTTGCTAAAGAAGGCAAGTCTTTCCATTTTCAGAAACATTAAAACCTGGAGACCTTAACCTCTTACTTTTATATAAAAAATTGCATTGCTATACAGTATGTATTACCTCATACAGTGTGTACTAAAAATGAACAATGAAAGTGACATTTTATTATGTGTGCAATGTTAAATTTGATAGCTTACTTCTATAACTAAGGTGGATATAAACATTTGACTTATTATGGTAAGCAATGCGTTAATGAAGTAGTATAAAGTCAGGCAAAATGCCAGCCTTTCCATCTCTATTCCTTCCCTTCAGGAAGTTTCATATCTTGAAGTGGGAGGTTACAATATTGGTTCTTACTGGAATGCTGGAAAAGAAATTAATGCATGCATAATGAATCAAACAATATTTATTGGCATGGACATTTTTAAAAAGTAAATACTCTTTTTAAATGAAAAAATGCCTTGATTTATCTCTAATTTGAAGTAAAATAATAAAAAACCTTGTTTTCACACAACTGTAATGGTATAACTTCCATTAAACTGCAATAAAGGACAACAATATTTTGGAAATCTATTTTTGAAAAAGATATCAATTGTCATTTTATTTTCTTAAGGAATATCTTCATTGATTATACATATATTTTCTAAAGTTTTAGTTGGCTATGATATGGATTGTGAATTGGAGGTTTTAAAAATTATTTTGTCATCTCTACTGAATATTTAATTTTAGACTCAACATATGCATGGGTTTACTTTTTATTGCAAGAAAAAAAGAAATAATGCTATATAAATATTCATGAATTCATAATTATATTTGGAAATAGCTTTTATCAGTACTTACTGATCTAACATTATTCTATATATTTGATTTATAAAAATTTGATTACATATATCTGTGCATTTGTGTTTATATATGTTACAAATGTTTTTGTATGTATATGTGTGTGTTGTACAGGTTGATATCAGTTTCTGGTTTGATAATGTCTTTTTGACATTTTGATATTGTTTCTCACAATAAATATGCTGTACCTTTAAATGAAGATGAGGGCATTAGTGTATCTCCTTTGATCACAAAAGGGGAATGGCCATTGTCCCAAAAGATAAAATCTGAATTACACAATGTTGGCAAATAGGAGTTAGAAATTCTGGAAACTATAACTCTATTGTTAATCATGTAGTATAAGAGAAGCTACATAGGATACCTAGGGACGTAGATATTCAGTAAGTGAACCAAGTCTGGCAGGTTCATTCCAATCATCTTCTTAGTAAGTAGTGTTTGCCATATTCTAAGCAATAGTGAAATTGCCATATTCTAAGTAATAATCTTCAATTATAGTAGGATGTCCAAAGGAATAGAATAAGCTAATCTATATTTTCACTTAGAGTCTATCATGATTATAGAGGTAGTAATCATTGACCAATAAAATGGGGAATTAAAAATTCAGGTAATATCATGACATCATGTCATAAGGTTCTTCCTGTCTTCCTCAAAGCTATTGCAATAGAATTCATTTCTTGCTAGACATTACTAAATTGTAAATATATATATATATAATATAATATATATATCTATAGGCATGGTGATATTACATTTAATTTTGCGAACATTGGCCACTGGTTGATTATTTTTTTTTCTCAGATAAAGTTAGTCAGAAAAGCTGTCAAGCAGAAGCGTGGAGTTGCTAGCAGCCACATCAATAAAAAGAGTAGTACTTCACTGATCAAGCCATCGATCCTTAACTTACTTTTTTTTAATTTTAAAGGAATTTTTAGAAAATATTCAATCTTTAGGTCTAAGAGCTGTAGTGGACTTTAAACTGTTTACAAAGTGTATATCCATATCAGTGCTAATAGGAATTATGGTTAGATGATGTTGCTCATCAAACTCCACAAAGAAAAAGTCCAAGAAGAAAGAATTTTACCATTTTGTGTACTGTGAAGAAGCTCTTCAGCTGACTTATGGATATTTTAACAATGAAGGGGATGCACCAAAGTGTTGATCATTCATTACTGTCATAATGCCAAGGTTAATACCTCAGTGAGTCTTCATTGGCTGAAGTGATGGAACGAATGTATGGTATTCAGAAAAGCTTTAACTTGCACAATGGATTTTTAAAGAACAAATTATAATTCAAATTCAATGTTGAATACCCATTCTTGATAGCTTCTTTTCTTTTCTTTTTCTTTGTCTTTTTACATTTTCTTCCCTTTCACACAACTTCATTTCCCACCCCCCATTATCATATCCATATCTTGCACATGCAAGGAAAAGTCTATTTGACCATCAAAAGCTCTCAGAGGAGAGCAATGTTTAGATATAAATGGCACTGAAAATATACAAAAATATATATTTTTTCTTTTTAATTGACTTTTTAAGTAAGAATAGACTTTAAAATGGGGCAGCTTTTTATAAAAAATGAACATGCATTTACAATATCACCCATATTTCATAATTTATTATTTTGAGAACATGTGGAAATACAGGAAAAAAGAGTCCATTTTTATTTACCCTTAAAATGAAGCCATGTCAGTGACTATTCTTGCTAATTTGTATTCCCTGAGAAGCCCCTTCTTATACCTAGGGCATTAATCTCATTATTTGTTCAAATTAAACTATTTTTCCCCTAAAACATTGGTCAACAATCTGTCCATACTTTCCTCAGCTGAATAATTATGTCTGGTTTATCCTCAGGTTGAGAGTTTGTCATTGGTAAAATGAAAGGCTCAAAATGCTTTTATCATACCTGATTGTGGACTTTGTTTGGGGATTTTGGCTGCAGCTTGAGGGCTGGAGGTGGAGCGCATTCGCTGATTAGCTGAATTATGGATGCTACTGGGGACGGCTGCAGAGATGTTCTTTCGGGGTTTCATGTCTTGTAACCACATGGGAGAGGCTTCAAAGGCCTGCATTCTCCGAGAGTGGCTGTTTGCATTGACTTTCAGGTAGGCTTGCGCCTTATATTCTTGAAGGTCTCCATAGTTGGCATCTGTCACCCGGCACTCATATAAACCTTCATCCTTTTTCCTTACTTTAGAAATCTGAAGCTTGTGGGAGATGTCATTCCCTTGTACTTTTACTGTCTATAAAATTTTCAGAGGAAAAAATATATTGTTACATAAAACTCTGTTCAAATTTTTTTATGTACAAAATGGAAACATCTTAATGCACTTATGGACACAGGGTCAAATAACTTTAATTTTCAAGTGGTTTTAAAAATAATTTTAAAATATATTCTCTTTTCCATCTCTTCGATGAATTCGACAAATATTCGTAAAGAGTCTGTTTTTGCATTCACTTTCATAATTAGGAATATATGCCAGCAATAAATGTTCATGCAAGGTTGGTACATTTAGCATTGAAGCTACCCATTCCCAGGTTATTAGCCAGGTGGGTCTGCATTTTCAAAGTTAAAGTATATGGTTTTACCATTATCTAATTGTGTGGGCAGTTCTCTGATTGTTTAGCTCAGGAGATTTTATTATGAAATCAAAGAAGTCAAAGCTATAGGTGAAAAGAACAATTAGTGTTACTCTGTCAGGGCCATAAAATGGCACAATATACCCTGTAATTTCATATATACATTTTGCTGGTCAAAAGGAGAAACTGGGTTAAAGAATATAGAAGTAATTTCAAACTTCTGATAAAGTGGAAAGAAAAAAATTAAGTGCATGCACCACTGAAGTTCTTAAAATACATACTACATGTGATAATGAGCATATAAATATCACTTAAAAGGCTTGAAAAGACTTTCATGATATTTCATTTGATCCCCATAACAACTCTGTGAGGTAGGTAATATTACTATACCCTTTTTTATATATGGAAACTGAAGTTGCCAGAGCTTGTAAGTGACATGTTCAGGATCTCACAGTTAGTGTTTGCAGTAGGATTTAAACTCCCTCAGGTCTTTCTAGCTCCAAGTGTACCATTCTCTATATTATGCCATTTAAGTATCTCATATATATATAAATATATATATGTATACATATATATACAAATTTTATGCTATTTAAATATATTCTTTTCTATTGAGAAAGGGATTCTTTTTTAGTTTGGTTCAAGTTAAATATGATGCACATAATAGTATTGAATGATAAAGATAAGTGATAATTTTATAAGCTTGGACTGAACCAATCAAGTGATTCTAAGACTGGCCACCATATATAATAGTGGAGAAGAAGGTATTTAAGAATCTGTAAAGGTGTACCTGTCAAAGAGGAAGGTTGTCATGGCAGGAAGAAAGAGTCCATGTCAGAGTCACAAAGACCTCATTTCTGGTCCTACTTTTGACAGAAATTGGCCCTGTAACCTTGGGCAAGTCATTTAATTGCTCATTGCCCCAGGCAAATTTCTAAAACTGTAATGCTCAGAAAAAGTACAGATCTGTATTGATAGAGAATATTTCCTCAAAGGGAGTTATTCTTCAGACCAATGGAATTATAGGTCCAGACCATATATCTGTGTGTAAATTTGTATGGCTATATCTATTTGTATATGTGTGCACACATATATACATATTTCTAACAGTTTTTCAGTAAACTAAAGTTCATTAAGCTTAAATATATGTGAAATAGACATGTGTATATGTCTGTATTTTTAGTCAATAGAGACTGAGATTTTTAGTCATCAAGATCTGGATTCAAATTATGCTTCTGATATATATTAGTTACTTTCTGAAGTTGCCAAAAAATTGAATTTATGGATGGATTTTCCACACTAGGTAGTTCTATGAAAAGTTGAAATCACAGGTCAAGAACTTTGTGAATCTGTATCTCTATGCCCTTTGTGTATAAACAATGATCGTAATTCCTAATAATTAATCAGGGCTTTATGGCTTTTAAAGTCCTTTAATATATACCACATTTGATCCTTAATACTTATTGCTAAAATAGTCAAGTAAATATCATTATAATGTTTTTGTAATGAAGGAAACTAAAGTTCAAAATGTTAAAATGACTTTTCTGAAATCATTCAGAACAGAGTTCTGTTCAGTACAGTACAGTAGCAGAATTGACCCTGTAAGCCAAGTCTCCTGATACTAAATCTAGTGAGCTCTATTAAAGCATGCAATTATTTGCTTGATAAATTAGTATCTGTGGAAATGGGGGTAGTCATAACCAACTAAATTATAATATTTACAACATACACCAAAATTGGAAAAGCACTTAACCTTACAACAACCCTACAAGGTGAGTATTAAGGTTTTATAAATCCCCTTTGACAGAGGATGAAACTGAGGATGATGATGATAGGGAAGTGATTTGTCCATAAACATAAAGTTGTCAGAGAATGGATTTGAATTTATTTTTTTTCTGATACCAATCTCAAAACTTTGTCCATTATACTATAGATACCTATGTATGGGAGACAGAATATATTTTAAGATTTTAAGTGTTATTGGGTTTTGAAGTACAGGGATAATAATAAAATCAAGATGGTTGCACAAATTTGCTGCATATATATTTTTATATAAACAGCTATTTGCTCATTGAAAATTGTTATATCTAATAGTACTAACTGCATGATGGATTTAGGATGATAAACAGAGTCTAGTTTTGCATCATCATATTTTACAAAACAAACTGTTCTTTATCACTTAGACTGCTTATTCTGATCAGAAAATTGTATTGACTCTTCCAATTTCCTCACTACATTCCTATTTAATCATGCGTCAATCTTGTCAGTTCTACTTCCGATCTCTGTCATCTAACCATTTTTCTCCAATGCCATGACCACCAGTCTAATTCAAGCCTTCAGTAGATATCTCATGGATTATTCCCTAATTGATCTCCATGCTTTCTCTCTACTTTCTCTAACCCATCTTTTGCATAGCTTCCAAATTAACTGTCTTAAGTTACAGTGTCACCACAACATTTCCATGATGAAAAACTACAGTAGTTCACTATTGTCTCTAGTATTATAAAAACATAAACTTTTCTTTCCAGTCTTTACACTCTTTCACAATCTGGTTCCCTTTTCCTTTTTAGAGTTTAAAGATTATACAACTTTATATAATCGATCTTATATTCCCATCAAACTGTATGTGTGGAACATGTTCCCTCCTTACTTTTAACTCTTAAAAACCTTAGTTTCTTCTAAGATTTGGTTTAGTTGGTATATCCTACTAATTTCCCCCCCCCCAATTTTCTAATTTCTAACCCTTCTCTCTTTGTTTCTCTCAGGAAGATGTAAGCTGCTTGATGACAAGGATTGAGTGTGTGTGTGTGTGTGTGTGTGTGTGTGTGTGTTGATATCTGCAGCACCTAGGCATAGACTGGATCATAGTATTTAATAAAATATATATTTAATATGTTTCAAGTGAGTTAATTCAGTGGATTTATTTTATCTTTTAAATATAAAAGTATCTTGAATGTGATATGACTCACTTTATTATTATATTATATTTTTAATGAAAGGAAATTTTTAAGAGAAGCATTCTCCTTACACATAGGTGCCATTTTTTGGATGCCCTAACAAAGAGTTTATCAAATATAATTAATGACCAAGTCCTTCCTCCCACTGGTAATATTCAATTCTTATTAACAGAAGATAGGTATCTGTGTCTGTGTAAAGTGACTTTTTCAATTAGAATCTCTCAACATGGTCATTGATATTTTACACAAAATGCTATATCTACAATAGAAATTTCTTAGAGGCCTATTTATGTACAAAAATTTATATGATCTTTTGAAAAAATAACAGAAATTTAGAATTAGTTAAATTTCAAATTAAACTAATATTATTACTCCAAATCATTGCGTGGTCATGCCCTCAGAAGATATGTATGTCATTGTTTTTGTTTTCCAAAAGCAATATATTAACCAAAATTCTGGGAATGTAAAAGAAAAAGATGTCTTTAAAATGACAGTCAAATTTTTTATCAGTTTTAAAAAACACATAAATAGGCATTTATATTTCAAAGTAAATGCTTGAAGCTTAAAAATTGGTATATACTTTCTAAGGCACTGTAGGACATATGTGTTTATATTCCAAACTCAGAGAACACTGCTGGGTAAGATAGTAGGTATTTAATCAATGTTGATCATTTAAGGTTAATTCTTTTCATCATAGCATTAAAATTTTATTGAAACATTTACAACTATTCTAATAAATTATTTTACTTTATTTTTAACTTGGCAGGAAAGGAAGTTAGTTATTTTCATTCAGAGTTAAAAGTGACCCAAATCAGTTGCTTCATAAATGGCCATCAGGAAAACGTTTTTTTTAAAATATCAAAATATAATTCCTGTCCTAACTTTCATTCCTGAATGGGTTTGTGAGGGAAGTACGTTGTCACATATGAATAAAAAATTTTTTTAATATACATATTAATTATAATTTTCACCTAAGGCTCAGACAAGCTGAATTGTGTGGCAAAAACCTGAAAAAAAAAACGTTTAGGTTTTTTTTGTCTAATTCACTGTCTAATTCTCATCTACCTCCTACTCTCATTCGAAATATTTTTATTTTATCTTAAAAAAATTAAAATCACTTAAAGAACTTCATGATCAAAGTCCTTCCCTGAGATCAGTTAATTAGTCACAAACTAGTATTAGCTAGATGCTAATAAATGGCAAGGCTAAAGTTATATGATTTTTATGGAGACAGGGGTAATTCTATCTTTCTAATATACTTGAAAATACTTACACTGATTTTTGTTCCATCGTTATCTAGGTCTCTTTCTGGCAAGAGCTCCACCTGTTGGAGAAAGATAACATTGCTTCAAAGAGGCGTGACAGAGCCTTCTGCTTTAGAATATCCCTGGAAAAGCTGATGAAAGCCAGAAGCGCACTCGCATGCTAAGTGTGCCACCTATAGGCAGAACATTATCTTTTTTTTCCCCTCTCTTGGGAGACACGGATTTCTGCTTTGGCGACAAAGTTATTTATTCATTTGTTTTGCAACATCCTTTTTTTTATTTTTCTTACATAAAAACCAATTGAGTCCACTTAGGACAGACAGCTTTGAAAATACCCGTTTCTTCTGATAGAGGAGTGCTGATGTGCGAAGGTTCAAAGTTGCATCAAGGAATGAGGTTCCCTATTTTTTTTGTTGTTGTTGTTGTTTTTTGTTTTGTTTTGTTTGGTCTTATTTTTCTCCAGGACAAAGCTTTAGTGCTGGAGGGCGCAGGGGGTAACTAGATCTTACCCTGTTCCCTTTCTTGATCTTTCATTCAAGCACTGATCTGTCTAAAGTCAGTTTATAGCTCATAAGAAGAAAAAAGAAAAAGGTCTATGAAGGAAAGGGAATGGAAATATCTGCAAATGAATTCTCTTTTGTTAATTTTCCATATTCCCCACAGATGAAATTTGGGTAATTCTTTAGTTCTCACCAGTAGATGGTAGATGATAAACTATCTACCCTGTCTCTGCCTCTGCCTCTATCTCCTCTCAGATTCCCTGTCCTTTACTTTATCCTATTTAAGTAAGACAATTGCAAAAGCAGAAGAAAGGGGGAAGGAGAGGGTCACTTTTCTTCTTTCTAGTCCCTACAAGGAATGCTATGATATATATGAGAACAATGTAATTATTAAAATGATCAAATTTAGCAAAAAAAAACCAAACTCATTGCTGTTATTATTATAAACAAGCGAACTGACATTAAGTTTCTTCACCCCTTTAATATAAGACAGATTTCTTAAATCTAAATGATACCTAGGAGGGAGTCCTATTGAATAGGGGCTTTGCAATATCACGTAGTCCTCAACCTACATATTGTTTGTGGCTTATGTTACAATCAAGCTCTAAAAGAAGCAAACATACAAATCCTAAGAGACACTTCTTAGAGCTTCAGACCTTGCTTTCTGACTGGTTTCTTGTAGGAAATGTGGCAGGGGGATGGGGAGGGAGGAGATAGAAAGGAAGAAAAACCTGTGGCTGCATAGGAATATACCTGAGTGCCTGTCACCTCTGCTCCAGTCTCCTGGTCCTCAGCTGCCCGCAAAAACCACCACTGGATCTCCAGGTAAACTGAGGCAGAACCACTCTGGAAAGCACATGACATTTCCACATTTTGCCCCTCAGTTGCTGTAACATTTCGAGGAAACTCGGTAAATTTTGCTGGAGAAAATAAAAAAAAAAGACGTTTTGAATTTATGTTTCTTTATTTTTTTCTTCCCTCCACAATTCTTATTGCCTTCTTTTAAAAAATGACCTTTTTCATGTTTGACTTTCCCTTGCTTTCTCTCACCATTCCCTTCTGACTTATATCCCATTTTCTATAACATGCTTGTATCACTTTCTCCTGCTTATGACTAAATAATGGGAAAGCTAACTAGCTTACCAATCACTCCCTTGGGCTAGCCAAGTTGCTTATAATTAAATCCAAAGATCCTTTCAGTGGAATGCAGTATTTTACAAAACTCATGGGGGATTCAATGCAGGGCATTTTAGAAAATCAACCCATTTGATGTTTATATTTTGGAGGTGAAAGTAGAGCCTGTGAATCATTCAGCACCATATGGCTAATATATTAGGCATCTTTAATGTTTTAAAGAGTGAGCTATCATTTTGTGTCAAGATGCACATTTCAGTTACATCAAAAAAGGACTTGCCATTTTCCCTCTCATATTTCATTGCATGAGTCTGTTGTTCCTTTTAGTGAGCCAAGTTGCACTGGTTCTGACAAGCCTCCTAGAGACCTTCCTCTCCAAATTAACCTTCATCTTTGTCTCTATGCAGTTCATACTTTTCAACTGGAGCCTTTTATTTGACAATAGTCCAGCATTTAAAACCTAGTTTACAACACAATTAATGGTGTTTTAAAGTGGTGGGTTTGTTGGTTGTTTTGGGTTTTTCCCCTCCTAGTCACCAAGATGATTCTATGCCTTCTTGTTGGTATTCTACTTGCCATTACTATAGTGTATACATTTGACATTTAGGAAACTCACAAAGAACACCTCTTTTAGCCTAATGGTACAAATTTAATAGTGAATAGCAGTAACTTAATTGCAAATAAAATGAATCAGATAGTTGTTTATCCCAAATCCAAGAGAGAGCTTTTTAAAGGCAGATACTTCCTAACAGTCCTTTTCAATCCTACTCATTAAAGGTCATCTTCCTAAGATTTTCGTGTATGCAGGAGCAGAGGTGCATTGTAGATGTGTACAGTTCTAGAGGAAGGCTGAGTGGTCCCTCATGGGCTCACTTTTTAAATGATAGAATGATAGGTTATTTTTAATCAATTTGCTATCCTGTCACCCCCATTAATTTTTTTAGAAGGCTTCTACTGATATATCTGTCTATTTACATTTAAAACATGAAGTAACATACCCAAATATCTTCTCGTTAATGAAAAAAAAAAAAGACTTTTTTTTTCAGTCAGAGGTAATCTTAGCCTAGTACTTGGATTTGCAGAGGCTATGCAGTAATCAACCCAGCAGTGGCTTGTGATCTGTCCACGGTGCTAAAATGATCACTGCAGCCCTCAAAGTTCCTATCAACTGGCTTTTTTTTTTTTTTCCTTCTGCAGAGCTAGAGCTGCTTGTAATGCACGTAGCACCTTTTGTTGGATCTTCAAAAGAATTGATCTTTTGTCAGATACTTATACAAATAGGAGAGGTAAAGGAACTAAGAATAATAATGAGAAAATGATGGGAACTAGCAGAAAGGATGTATACTGGCTAAACTGTTCTACAACTAGTGTTTAGTGAGCCTATTTCCAGTGTTGATGCATGTTTGCAATGATTTGGTACGCATGAGTGGTACTCAATGCATGTACACAGATAGCAAATCAGCACAGTTTTTTTTTTGTTTTGTTTTGTTTTTATGCTTTCTGAGTAACACGTATCTTGGCCAGAAAAGCCTTATTTTTCTTTCGGATCCAGTCAGGTTTTCAATTTATCAACTTAAAAATAATAATAATAATAAAGCTTCTAAACAAAGCGCTACCCACACTTCCCAAGCCCACGGAATGCTTGTTTGGGAACTCTGACTATATTTGATCATTCGGTGATTGTCAGTCTCACTTTCTATGTAGGGAGCATTCGCGCGCACACAGACAACATCGACTTACCTTGAGAAGAAAGTCCTTGCTGTATATATAAAACAGAAAAGAAAATGAATCCAACATAAGCCAAAAAGATCCCCATTATTCCAAAGTGGAAAGGAAAAGTCACATCAGGGTAACCGACACCAAAATGCCCTGGAAGAAATCCGTGCGAATCTATAAAAATACTCTGCGTTGTCTCCCTGGATGCGACACTGAAAGCATTCTGTTTCTACTCAGCGGGTGGATTGTCTTTGGGGAAAGGGTATCGCGATGCACGGAAGATAAAATAGGCTGGCTTGGTCGCTGTAAGGCTACAAGTCCAGATCCCGAGTAGAAACGGCGGAAAGTGGATCTCTGCTCCCTTGGTTGCCTGTTTTCAGATACCTGGCAGCTTATTCAACGTCAGCCTGCTGTTCAGGACTGCGTGATCACTGCTCTCCCTAAACAGTGAACCAGCCTGAGAAGTGGGGAGTGGGCAAAAGGGGAGGGCTGGAGGACTCCGCTGTGCTTGCATTGCTTCAACTTTTCCCTCTAATGGCTGCGATGATGCCTTTAACTCTGTACCTGCCAGACAGATCCTCGACCTGCTATGAACTTGCACTGGAAAACTGAATAGGAAGATTTTGGTGCACTGTAAATCCAATCCTTCTAGAGGGCAGGAGGTTTTTCTTTCTCTTCGACCCTTCCTTTTTTTTTTTTTTCTTTTTCTTTTTCATACAATAATATATTCTTTCCTAGCTTCGGAACTGTTTACTCAGTGACTGAAAGGGCAATGCAGATTTTCTATTAGGGGTATGTTGAAGCTGGGGGCCTTCTGGGTTGGAAGAGTGAAAGGATTTAAGAAGGGAAGTCAGGGGAATTGTTGAAAATGAGGACTACAAGAAGAGGAATTGGGTTATACGTGCAAGGTAGTGATTTGCACTGATATAAATAGTTAATAAGAAAGTCAAGTTGCTTAGCTAGTTGTTAAATGTTTAGGCTAAGAACATTCACAGGTTATGACTCTATGAATTTGTTGTTGATCATTGTTCACCCAAAGAGGAGCTAAATCCATAAATATGATACAATTGACAAATGAATACCAGAAGAAAAAAAAAAGTACAAAACCTCACAGCATGAGAAATAGCCAGAGTTTTTAAAAAATAGCCTTCCATTGAAATATCCTGATTTTCCAAACACTTCTCTCATCAAATAAATGGGGGGAGGATGGGAGAGGCATAAGATTAAGAAAGATGGAGAATACTTGATATTTTTAACTCATCACAATAAAGTGCTTATATAATATTCCCTGGAAACATAAAAACAAGCTATACTATTGTGGAAAACATACTAACCTTGAAGCTTATGGGATGGAGGAAATAAGAAAAAATGATCATCTGTATAAGAGGAAGCAGTTGATTAACTCTTAAATATATGCTATCTCTTACTAAGGATTTAAACAATAGAACATGCTATCTTAAGGAAAGATTCTATGTGTTTTTACAAGGAGGCCAGACATTAAACCCAGTTAATTTCATAGTTTCTCCCAAAAATGATTTCCCTCATCTAAACTGGTTGATAAATGTTATACACATTATTATGTTCACAAAGTGATATAAGAAATCTGAACTGATATTTGCAATGATGAATTAATCCCCACAGTGTTCTTTCAAGAAGCCAATGCAGCATATGCATTCTCATTTTACAGATAAATAAATTGGAGCAGAGAAAGTAGGTTCATGCATATACCAGCTGGACAAAATAACCATTAAAACATATACTGTGCTTCTCAAGGCTATTTATTTGACTGCTCTTGTATTTTCTTTTCACTGGCAGCTAAAAATACCTCAAGAAAACAAAATTTGGGTAGTGTAGATTCTACAAAAATACCATGCCTGTTTTTTTTTCCTATGTAAACTTAGAAAATGTGACTTACAGAAAATCACTGTAGGAATTCATATTAGGATGAAAGTTCAGGAGCTGCTCAGTATTCATATCATTCACTAGATCTTTCTTCTATCTTTGATTCAGTCATCTCAGTTAAATCTTATGAAATTTAGATCATTGAAAGGAAAAGAGCTTTATTCTTGCCTCAACATACTTTGATGGAGAAAGTACCCTTAGAAGGGTAATATGCTCATGTTGGCAGAGGAAATTCAACCAATCCCATCAGCTTTTAGGGACAGACTTGTATTAGGATTTACTATAGTGAGTACTAAATATTTAGGGTTGTGCTTTCATGAAAATATTATTATTTTTGTTAAATTTTGCATTGGCTGAATTTATTTTTATGTCTCAAGTTTCCCACCTGTAAAATGGAACAAAAATAACACTTTGATTCTTATGTAACTAAAAACTATTTTGAAATTTGACAAGACCTTTGTATCCTACATATAAAAATTTAACTAAAAAACAAGGCTGCATAAATGAGAAACTTAATGACTTAAATTACTGTTCTAAATATTGGGGGGAAAGTTACATGGAGTCTCCTTAACTATCTACTGCTCAATTATGCATATTCAATTTTCTCATTATTTATTTTAGTCATAAAAATGAGGTCAATATCTTGTGATAATGATTAAACCTTAAGGTTATTTACTTATATTAGAAGCAGTTTTCAATAAAAAAAAGACTTACTTTTTATTAAAGTGGAAAGATGGAGCAGGTTTTTAAAAGTATTATAAAGAAAGAATAATAATGGGGAATGAAAAAAGGAAGAAAGAAATTTAACAAAAGTTTGAATGTGTCAGATAAGTTATGGGTCCATTTAAATGTATCATCCTTAAAATTTGTATATAGATAATAGAACAAAAGCATCTATTATGTTCTCAAAAAGAATGTCTAGCTGAGCATGTTGGCACACATCTTTAATCCTTGTTATTGGCCCAGTTGTGGCTGGTGGATCTCTTGAAAGTTCTCTGCTACCATAAGGCTAAGCCAATCAGGTATCTGTTTTAAATCTACCACCAATATTATGAGCAGTAGACCAACAGACTGCCAATGGTGGGACAAATCAGTCCAGCTCAGAAAAAGAGTAGGTTAAAGCTTCTGAGCCAATTAGTTACAATGAGGCCATTAACTGAATGCTGCACTTCCAGCCTAGATTAGTTAGAGAAACAAGGTCTCAAAAATACAGAAAATTTAAATTTGGGCATGTTGCAATCAAGGTAAAGATATTTTTTCTCAAAAATATCTTATAATTACTTCAGCTCCTATAAATCATGGTAATTAAGTACATTTATATTACCTTAAAATATTGCATTGCCAACTTGAAAACTAAAGTAGCATTTCGTTTTTAAAATTTGGAATGTTAGGAAAATACAAAAATACTAAATATGTCCCATATCTTTCTTGAATTAAATAAGGGATCAGAGTATTAGTAATATGAGTGACTACTGAAAATAAAAGTGGTTAAGTCCTCTGATTTGTAATAGTTTAAATTCCTTGGAAGCAAAGACTTTGTATGTTTCCTTTGGAGATTGGAAATGCATCTTGGAAACAGAAGGAATCAATTCATCTGGGTTCAATTTAATTAAATTCTTATTTTCTTTTTCTTTTTTTATTTAGAGATAATTATGATTAGATGCAATGTTATACAGAATACATGGATCAGTACTGACAGTCAGGGGAGACCTGAGTTTGAATACTAATATAACTAGCTGCTCACCAGTGGGGAAGGTAGAGGGATGGGACAAAAATAAAACAAGCCAAATCCCCTCTAAAAAAATATTTCACCATTCTCTACCTGTTTTTAATTCTGTGGTATGGGAAAACACTTTGTAAATACTTAAAGTACTATATAGTTGTATGTTTTAATGTCTTTTTAACTATGCTTCTACTTCTTGCCCATATTTAAAAAAATATTCTACATAGAATCTATCTTAGTGGAAATACTATGAAATTTTTCTCCTGGAATCTGAATTAAGCTACTATGGAGAGGGAACCGTTTAAATAGAATGAATAAAAAGAGAAAAATTTAAAAAAATGTATAAGTAAATAGCCTCCCAAATAGGAAGAACGTTAAAAGAAAAACAAGAGTCCTAATCCCATATTTCCTGATATATATATATATATATATATACATATATATATATATGC
>NC_058130.1:72733830-72826474 GCF_016433145.1 Gracilinanus agilis
ATATATATATATATATATACATATATATATATGCTTTCTGGTGATATATCATTCAGAAAGTTATCAATTTAGAGATTTGCTTATCCAGAATTGTCCAGTCTTCATTTCTCAGTGTAGAATCTTGATTTACTATTTGATATACTTTATTGTAAATAATGAAATCAACTAGAAATAGGTAATAATAATAACAATGACTAGAGTTATATTGTTTTTCCAAACTAGATTTTTCCTATGGGGTAAACCAAAAATCATGGTGATTATATACTTATTTTAAACTTTTAGTTGATTCATCATCATTACAAAATCTCATAATTCTGATGATATAAATCCCAAGAACCACCATTTCCCCCCATATTTCACACTATGAGAAGCTAACCTTTTAGAGTAAAACTGAAATTGATCAATAATTCTTTAGGCTTTTTATCCTTCTTGCTGCTGTCCACATCTTCAAAGTCTCCACTACATGATTTTATTTTATTTTCATCTCTTATGATTGACATAATCACCTACTTGGTCATTATGCTCAAATCCGTTACTTTTGTGTTTACTTCATCCCATACCTTCCTGATTTCTGAGAATTTCAAACATCACCAATAGTATAATATGCCACCAACTACCCCAAATACATTTCTTTTATATTTCCCCTCTCAATTTGTAAAATATTATTTTAAAATCATATTTTGAATAGCAACTTCAGGATATCAACCAGCATCTCTTTTTTAAGTTGGTGTCATACTATCTCTTCAATCTATGATCTAATTTTCCTATAATTAATTTGAGAAACTAATATAAGAGATGCTGAGTAGTTGTGAAATCAACATTCTATTATGTGATGATAGCTATCAGTTTGATTACTCATTCTATGGAATACTATGTGAAATATCTCTTGAAAATGTAGTACGGGAAAGCCTAAATTATTTTTAAATATTAATTTTAAGACTTTGCTTTCAAGATTAATTATGTTTCAAAAATTCTGAGAATATTATAAAGAATATAACTAGTTTAGACCTCAGTTTTCTTCACAGACTAATCTTGTATCTCACATATTTGAAATATGGTTTCCTTCATTCACTATTTCATGTATTCATATGAATCATATAATCATGAGTATTAGAGGGAAAAAAAGCATTCCTTCTGCATAAAGTTTAAGATTATATCTGGTTCTAGAACTCTTCTTGATAAGATGCAAGTATATTACAGAAATATCTATCCAGAAGTTCTGTGAGTCCCAAAATTGGTGATGGGAGGGGAAGGGTAGCAAAGACTAGATTGTTTTAGATCTGCTTTAGGGTTTGTGACATTATTTACTAATTTTAAGATATGTTTTCTTCTTTGGAAAAATATAGGTTTGATTAGAGTTGAATAACTATCTTCTCTATTTTTATGCAATAGATAATTATTTTGTGAAAGAAAATAAAAATAGAAAATAAGCAGATATTCTTCAACGGTCTATAATTTTCAAGCATAACTATAGTTCTATGGATAAATTTACAATTTGTATAAAAGTAAACAGAAAATAAGTAATAATACTTTACTTTAATCCTAGCTAAACCTTTTCCAAAGGAGACAAAGCAATTTACAAACAGACAATTAATCCTGCCTGTCTCCCAGCATTTGAGTATTTAATTATGGAATGGAAGAACTTTTTCCTGTAACACAAAATGGGTGGAAAGAGCTATGGATTAAGAATTAGAAGACCAGGTTTCAAATCCACTCTATTTCTTCTTACTTTTATTTCTGTTTCCCTTCCCACTCTCCATCACTCAGTCCATTCCTCTTACTGATGAGAATTCCAAAGGCTCCATTAAGAGAATTGGGTTAGGAGTGAGTTAGAGGAGATAGGGGACAGGAAAGAATTGCTTTGGGGGGGGGGAATCCAAAGACACTTAGAAGCACTCCAAAGACAACCATTTACAAAGTGAAAGCCAGTATAAGATTCCAGGTTTCCTAACACTGATAGTAATACTGATAATACTCCCTTAAAATTTATTTTAAGGCATATACTCTACATGAAAAAACCCACAATATCAAAGGTACCACACACCTATTTCCTATTGCTATCCATCTCTTTCTTTCTACCACTTTTCAAACTGTTTTTTTTCTTTTTCTTGACTACATTCCTCCACCATCACAACTATTTGGGGTTTTTGTTATCTCTAAGAGGATCCTAAACACATAGTAAGGTCTAGTGTGGCTTTTCATCAACAAAATTTCTTTGTTGAAACTATAGTTATAGTATTCATTTAAAGGGACAGAAACATCCCAAAATTCCAAACTAAAGTATGACCTTGGAAAAAAAGAGTTAGGTCAGGTATTATGAAATATTCTATACTCAAAACAGTGTTTGCAAATAAAATAATCTTTGACTACTAGTTTTTAACATTTAACTTTCATGCAATAGCAAAAAAACATTTTCTTATATATCATCATACCACTTTCATGATTATCCTATAAATTAGATAGAAATATTATTGTAAATATTATACAGATAAGGAAAAAAAAGCTTGGTAGACTCAGTGACTTATCTAATTAATAAAACCTTAGAACTGGAATCCAGGTAGTATTTATCAAACTTTAATGCAAATAATGAACTTGCATTTCCCTACTATTATAATATTTTATAATATTCAATAGCAGTATAAAATTTATCACAGATAGGTGATTCAGTGGGTAGAATGATAGGATTGGAATCAGGAACTCATCTTCATGAATTCAAATCAGACCTCAGACATTTACTTGCTATGTGACCATAGTTAAGTCAATTAAACTTGATTGCCTCAGTTCCTCATGTCTAAAATGAGAAGGAACAGACCTACACCTGAGAGCATCAAAACCTAGGACCCCAGGAGGCTAAGGAACATGGAGGTTTGGGGCAGAGATAGGACAGAGAGGGGCTGCCCATAGCAGATATAGTGGAGACTGAAAAAGAGCCTCAGGACAAAACCCATGCTAAAGCTCTACACAGAGAGCTGCACACCCTCCTCACTCAGACTTCTGTCTGGGAAGGGGAAAAAACACTAACATAGCAATGGTGACCAATACCCAAGAAGTACACTCCATAACTACTTCCAAAAATGAGAAAAAGCCTTTGACTCTAGATAATTTCTACTTAGAGAAACAACAGACTATAGAGGAGACAGCAGAGGATGACAAACAAGCAAAAACATCCAAACTTTCCAAACAAAATCAAAATTTGTCACAAGCTCTCCAAGAAATCAGGCTGGAATTTGAGAACCAAGTTAAAAAGATAGGAAAAAGTTGGCAAAAAAGTGGGAAATAGTTAAAAAAAGAAAATACCAGTTTAAAAGGCAGAATCTCGAGACTTCCTAGTTAAGATGGTGGCAGAGTAAAAAGCAGCTGTTTAACCTCTCCTAAATGAAACATATAGGACTCCTCAAGAAGACATGAAAACAAATCCAGAGGAATGCAGGGACCCCACAACAGGGCGCAGCATTGGAGGTACGTGGAATTGGGGCATTCCATGCTATCAAGGGGTTAAACAGCTTTCACTAAAATGCTAGCTGAGCAACACCCTCCCCCACTCCACACCACCTACAGTGCCAAAGCAAGCTCACAAGAGTTAGAGCAAGTTTGGGGATCTCATTAAGTCCTTGGCAGCTACCTGGGCTCACCAGGGTCTGCCCCTGAGAGCAGCAAAACTTAACACCCCAAGAGGCTAAAGAATGTGTGGACTTTGAACACAGACCCTGAGCATAGGCACAAGTGAGGGCGCGGATGCAAGAGCAGACACGGATCCTGAGTGCAGGTGAGGACTAGGATCCTGAGCACAGGTGTGGACCTTGAGTGGGGACCCAGTGCAGAGGGGTGCACAGCTTCAGAAGCAGAGCCCTGAAACTGTTAAAGGAGTTTCGGGCAGAGGAACAAGCAAGGGGATACCACCAGGAGGCTAGACCCTGAGAACAACTAGCCCTGAGACCTTAGGAGCCTAAAGAGCGCAGACAGACCCTGAGTGTGAGGATAAACCTGAGAGGGTGCAGGGCTAACAATGGCAAGCCAGAGACAAGAACCCCAAAAGAGAAAGATCAACAAGAAAAAATCTGTAACATTCAACAACTTTTACACAGATAAAATCCAGACAAAAGAGCAAACAGCAGAGGAGAACAAACAAGTAATCATATCTAAACATTCCCAAAATAATGAAAACTGGCCACAAGCTATTGAAGAGTTCAAATCTGAGATGATGAGAAAGATGGAAGAGATTTGGTGAGAGAAGTGGGAAATAGCTCAAAAGGAAATCAACAGGTTAGAAGACAGAAACTTCAATTGGAGAAAGATGCCCCCAAATCAAACGAAATAGTAAACAAATTGGAAACCAAAATCTGGCAAGAAAATAACAGTTTAAAAGGCAGAATTTCACAATTGGAAAGTGAGGCAAGAAAATTGAAGACCAGAAATGACAAGATTGAAAAGGAAAACCAAAAGATTATAGCTGAAAACCAGTCCCTAAAGGCTAGAATTGAGCAATTAGAAGCTAATGATCTCTCAAGACAGCAAGAACAAATAAAAAAAGTCAAAAGACTGATAAAATAGAAGGAAACATGGAATATCTCAATGAGAAAGTGACAGACCAAGAAAACAGGTCTAGAAGAGACAATCTGAGAATCATTGGTCTTCATGAAAAAGAAGAAATTAATACAAATTTGGACTCCATACTAAAAGAAATTATTCAGCAAAATTTTCCTGAAGTTCTACAAGAGGGCAATATAGACATTGAAAGGATCAATAAATCACCTTCTACACTAGACCAAGAAAAGACAACACCCAGGAATATAATAGCCAAATTCAAGAGCTTCCAAGTAAAAGAAAAAATTTACAAGAAGCCAGAAAGAGACAATTCATATATCAAGGACCACCAATGAGGATCACACAGGATGTGGCAGCCTCCACACTACAAGACTGCAAGGCTTGGAATACAATATTCAGAAAGGCAAGAGAACTGGGTCTACAACCAAGGATCACCTACCCATCAAAACTAACTATATACTTCCAGGGGAAAGTTTGGGCATTCAACAAGATAGAAGATTTCCAAGTATTTGCACAGAAAAGACCAGGACTAAATGGAAAGTTCAATATTCAACCACAAAAATCAAGAGAAACACGAAAAGGTAAATAAGAAACCAAGGCAAAAGAAAGAAAACTTGTATTTTTTAAATTTGCCTCCCACTTTAAGGGCTTCAATATGATCTAATTATTGGTATACCTATGCGGAGAAATGTGATATATAATTCTCTGTAAGGAACTCTATTCACTATTATAGTATACACTATTATAGTAATTAGAAGAATTATTCATAGGGAGAGGTTGGAATATTAAATGGTCTAAGATGATGTGGGGGTGGGAAAGAGGGGGGTGAATAGTAGAGGAGACCAAGAGAAACTTGAATGAATAAGAAAAATAGGATATTCTATTACACACAAAGAGGGCATGGGAAGGGGAAGGGATGAGTACTATTATAAGAAGGAGAGGAAGAGAGCATTAAAAGGTAATATTTAAACTTTACTCTTAGTATAATTAACCCTGAGAGGGAAGAGTAGCTTTATCCATTGGGATATAAAACTCATCTAACCCTACCGAGAAAGTCAGAAGGGATAAACCAAGGGGAAAAGGGGAGTGGGGAGGTCAAAAAAGGGAGAGGAGAAGAAGGGGGAGAGATTTCATTAGGCCTTAAAAATAAAAAGAGGGGAATAATAAGGGAGGGGGTAGAAAGGGAAGTAAAACAAGAGAGGGGACAAGGGATACTCTCATGAAGCAAACCACTGGTTTAAAAGGAAATAGTGTAAGAAGGGGTAGAACTAGGAGAGGATACCAAAATGTTGGGGAATACACAACTGATAATTATAACTCTGAGTGTGAATGGGATGAACTCACCCATAAAAAAGACGCAAATAGCAGAGTAGATTAGAAACCAAAATCCTACCATGTGTTGTCTATAAGAAATACATATGAGGAGAGTGGACATACACAAGTGTAAGGTAAAGGGCTTGAGCAAAATCCTTTGGGCCTCAAATGAGATGAAGAAGGCAGGAGTGGCAATTGTGATTTCTGAAAAAGCCAAAGTAAAAATAGATATGATTAAAAAAGTCAGGGAAGGTCATTACATCCTAATTAAAGGCAGGATAGACAATGAGGAAATAATATTGCTCAATATGTATGCACCAAATGGCATAGCAACCAGATTTGTAAAGGAGAAACTGGCAGATCTCAAGAAGGAAATAGATAGTAAAACCATACTAGTGGAAGATCTAAATATTCCTCTTTCAGATCTAGATAAATCAAACCAAAAAATAAATAAGAAAGGGGTAAGAGAGGTGAATGAAGTCCTAGAAAAATTAGATTTAATAGATATGTGGAGAAAAATAACTAGGGACAAAAAGGAATACACCTTCTTTTCAGCAGGACATGATACATTCACAAAGATTGACTATGTAATAGGACATAGAAACATTGCAAAAAAATGCAAAAAAGGAGAAATAATAAATGTAACCTTCTCAGATCATAATGCAATAAAATAACAATTAGTAAGGGCACCTGGACAGGCAAATAAAAAACCAATTGGAAATTAAATAATATGATTCTCCAAAACCAGCTAGTCGAAGTAGAAATTATAGAAACTATAAACAATTTCATTGAAAAGAATGACAATGATGAGACATCCTACCAAACTCTGTGGGATTCAGCCAAGGCAGTATTCAGGTGGAAATTATATCCTTGAGTGAATATATTAACAAATTAGGGAGGGCAGGGATTAATGAATTGGGCATGCAACTTAAAAAATTAGAAAGCGAGCAAATTAAAAATCCCCAGAAGAAAACTAAATTAGAAATACTAAAAACCAAGGGAGAAATTAATAAAATCAAAAGCAAAAGAACTATTGAATTAATAAATAAGACTAGAAGCTGGTGTTTTGAAAAAAACAGATGAAATAGACAAATTACTGGTCAATCTAATTAAAAAAAGGAAAGAAGAAAACCAAATTGACAGTATCAAAGATGAAAAGGGAGACCTCACCTCTAATGAAGGGGAAATTAAGGCAATCATTAAAAACTATTTTGCCCAATTTTGCCCAAAGTATTTTGGCAACAAATATAGCAATCTAGGAAATATGGATGAATATTGACAAAAATACAAATTGCCTAGATTAACAGCAGAAGAAATAGAATACCTAAATAATCCCATATCAGAAAAAGAAATTGAACAAGCCATCAAAGAACTCTCTAAGAAAAAATTGCCAGGGTCTGATGGATTCACAAATAAATTCTATCAGACATTCAAAGAGCAACTAATCCCAATACTATACAAATTATTTGATATGATGAGCAAATAAGGGGTCCTACCAAATTCCTTTTGTGACACAAATATGGTACTGATTCCAAATCCAGGTAGATCAAAAACAGAGGAAGAAAACTACAGACCAATTTCCCTAATGAACATAGATGCAAAAATCTTAAATAGAATACTAGCAAAGAGACTCTAGCAAGTGATCAAGAGGATTATCCACCATGATCAGGTGGGATTTATACCAGGAATGCAAGGATGGTTCAACATTAGGAAAACCATCCACATAATTGACCATATCAAAAATCTAATAAACAAAAATCACATGATTATCTCAATAGATGTTGAAAAAGCCTTTGAGAAAATATAGCATCCATTCCTATTGAAAACCCTGGAAAGTATAGGAATAGAAGGACCTTTCCTAAAAGGAATAAACAGTATATACCTAAAACCATCAACAACCATCAAATGCAATGGGGATAAATTAGAAGCCTTTCCAATAAGATCAGGAGTGAAACAAGGATTCCCATTATCACCTCTATTATTTAACATTGTACTAGAAACACTAGCAGTAGCAATTAGAGAAGAAAAAGAAATTGAAGGTATCAAAATAGGCAATGAGGAGACTAAGCTATCATTCTTTGCAGATGATATGATGGTCTATTGAAAAAATTCTAGAGAATCAACTAAGAAGCTTGTAAAAATAATCAACAACTTTAGCGAAGTTGCAGGATACAAAATAAATGCACATAAATCATCAGCATTTCTATATATATTTCCAACACATCACAACAGCAAGAGATAGAAAGAGAAACACCATTTAAAATCACCCTAGACAATATAAAATACTTAGGAATCTATCTACCAAAACAAACACAGGAATTATACAAAAATAACTTCAAAACACTTTCCAAACAATTAAAACTAGATCTAAACAATTGGAAAAACATAGATCGCTCATGGGTCAGACGAGCTAACATAATAAAAATGACCATTCTACTGAAATTAATTTATCTATTTAGCACCATACTTATCAAACTACTGAAAAATATTTTTACTGAATTAGGAAAAACATAACAAAGTTCATTTGGAATAACAAAAGATCAAGAATATCAAGGGAAATAATGAAAAAAAATGTGAAGGAAGGGGCCTAGCAGTATCAGATATTAAACTATACTATAAAGCAGTGGTAATCAAACAGTATGGCACTGGCTAAGAGAAAGAAGGGAGGATCAGTGGAATAGACTTGGGGTAAGAGAGATCAGAAAAACAGTGTATGATAAACCCAAAGAGACCAAGTTCTGGGACATGAATCCACTATTTGAAAAAAAGCTTTTGGGAAATTTGGAAAACAATATGGGAGAGATTGGGTTTAGATCAACATCTCACACCCTACAGCAAGATAAATTCAGAATGGGTGAATGACTTGAATATAAAGAGGGAAACTATAAATAAGTTAAGTGAACATTGAATAGTTAACTTGTCAGATCTCTGGGAAAGGAAAGATTTTAAAACCAAGCAAGAGTTAGAGAAAATCACAAACTGTAAAATAAATGATTTTGATTATATCAAACTAAAAAGTTTTTGTACAAACAAAAACAATGTAGCCAAAATCAGAAGGGAAACAACAAATTGGGAAAAAATCTTTATAAACAAAAAACTCTGACAGGGGTCTAATTACTCAAATATACAAGTAGTTAAACCAATTGTATAAAAAAATCAAGCCATTCCCCAAATGATAAATGGGCAATAGATATGAATAGACAATTTTCAGATAAAGAAATCAAAAGTATCAATAAGCACATGAGAAAATGTTCTAAATCTCTAATAATTAGAGAACTGCAAATCAAAACAACTCTGAGGTATCACCTCACACCTAGCAGATTGGCTAAAATGACAGCAGGGGAGAGTAATGAATACTGGAGGGGATGTGGCAAGACTGGGACATTAATGCATTGCTGGTGGAGTTGTGAAATGATCCACCCATTCTTGCTGGCAATTTGGAACTATGCTCAAAGGGCTATAAAAGAATGCCTGCCCTTTATTTCAGCCATACCATTGTTGGGTTTGTACTCCAAAGAGATCTTAGATAATCAGACTTGTACAAAAATATTTATAAATATTTATAGCCACGCTTTTTGTGGTGGCAAAAAAAATGCAAACTGAGGGTATGTCCTTCAATTGGGGAATTGCTGGACAAATTGTGGTATATGCTGGTGATGGAATACTATTGTGCTCAAAGGAATAATAAACTGGAAGAATTCCATGTGAACTGGAAAGACCTCCAGGAATTGATGCAGAGTGAAAGGAGCAGAGCCAGAAGAACATTGTACACAGAGACTGATACCCTGTGGTAAAATAGAATGTAATGGACTTCTGTACTAACAGTAATGCAATGAACCAGGACAGTTCTAAGGGACTTATGGAAAAGAACAAAAGAGCGCTACCAACATCCAGAGGAAGAACTACAGGAGTGGAAACAGAAGAAAAACAATTTCTTGAACACATGGATTGAGTTGGACATGATTGGGGATGTAGACTTGAAAATAACACACCAATGCAACTATCAACAATTTGGAAATAGGTCTTGATCAATGACACATGTTAAAACCAGTGGAAATATGCATCAGCCAATGGGGTGGGGGAGAGTTCAGAGGGTGAAGGGGAAAGTAAGAAAATGAATTATGTAACCATGTTAACTTTTCTAAAAAATAAATATTAATAAATGTTTAAAAAAAGGCAGAATCTCCCACTTGGAAAAAGAAGCCCAGAAATCAAATGAAATGATAAGCAAATTAAATACCAGAAATGATCTGCGGGAAGCCATGAAAAGCAGGATAGACCAAACCAAAAAGGAAAATCAAAAGATCATAGCTGAAAACCAGTCTTTAAAGATGAGAATTGGGCAAGTAGAAGCTAATGATCTCACAAGACAGCAAGAATTAATAAAGCAAAGTCAAAAGAATGACAAAATAGAAGTAAACATGAATTATCTCATTGAGCAAACAAATGACTTGGAAAACAGGTTGAGGAGAGACAACTTGAGAATCATAGGTCCACCTGAAAATGCAGAAATAAACAGAAATCTTCACATCATACTACAAGAACTCATTGAAGAAAACTGCCCTGATGCTCTTCAACAAGAGGGCAAAATAGACATTGGAAGAGTCCCTAGATCACTCTCTACATAAATCCTCAAAAGACAACCCCTAGGAATGTAACTGCCAAATTCAAGAACTTCTAAGCTAAGAAGAAAATATTGCAAGAAGCCGGAAAGAGACAACCCAGATATCAAGAAGCACAAATCAGGATTTCATAGAATCTGACAACCTCCACATTGTGATATTCAGAAAGGCAAGATGACTACATACTTCCAGGTGAAAGCATGGGCATTTAACAAAATACAACATTTCTAAGTATTTGTAAAGAAAAGACCAGAACTAAAAGGAAAATATGATGTCCAAATATAAAACTCAAGAGACACATGAAAAGGTAAACAAGAAAGAGGGGGGAAAAATTTTAAGGGCTTCAGTAAGATCAAATTTTTGATATTCTTATATGGAAAAATGATATTTATAACTCTCAAAAACTATATTTACTGTCAAGTAGAATTAGAAGAATTATGCATAGGTAGTGGTTGGTATGATTTAATGATATATGATTTAAAATATGTTAAAAAAAGAAAGGCGGAATATAAGGGCATTTCCTAAAAAATAAAAGACTGTATATATATATATAACCATCAGCAAGCATCATCTGCAATGGAGATAAATTAGAGGCCTTCCCAATAAGATGAGGAGTGAAACAAGGATGCCTATAATCACCTCTATTATTTAACATGGCACTAGAAACATTAGCGGTAGCAATCAGAGATGAAAAAGAAAATGAAGGTATTAAAATAGGCAGGAATTAAAGGAATTTTAATTTTAAAATTTAAAATTTAACTTAATTTTTCATTTTAAACTTTAAAGTTTTTAAAATTTAAAGGAATTAAAATAGGGGAAACTAAACTATCACTCTTTGCAGATGATATGTTGGTCTACTTAAAGAAGCCTAGAGAATCAACTAAAAAGCTAGTGGAAATAATCAACAGCTTTAGCAAATTTGCAGGATTCAAAACAAACTCACATAAATCATCNTATATATATATATATAAATAACCATCAGCAAGCATCATCTGCAATGGAGATAAATTAGAGGCCTTCCCAATAAGATGAGGAGTGAAACAAGGATGCCTATAATCACCTCTATTATTTAACATGGCACTAGAAACATTAGCGGTAGCAATCAGAGATGAAAAAGAAAATGAAGGTATTAAAATAGGCAGGAATTAAAGGAATTTTAATTTTAAAATTTAAAATTTAACTTAATTTTTCATTTTAAACTTTAAAGTTTTTAAAATTTAAAGGAATTAAAATAGGGGAAACTAAACTATCACTCTTTGCAGATGATATGTTGGTCTACTTAAAGAAGCCTAGAGAATCAACTAAAAAGCTAGAGGAAATAATCAACAGCTTTAGCAAATTTGCAGGATTCAAAACAAACTCACATAAATCATCAGCATTTCTATATGTTTTCAACACATCTTAGCAGCAAGAGTTAGAGTAATTCCATTTAAAATCACTCTAGACAATATAAAATACTTAGGAATCTATTTGCCAAGACAAATATGGGAATTATATGGACACAACTATAAAACAGTTTCCATACAATTAAATCTAAATCTAAACAATTGGAAAAAACATTAATTGATCATGGGTAGGAGGAGCTAACATAATAAAAATGAGAATCTTACCCAAATTACTTTAATGATTCAGTGCCTTACCTATCAAACTATGAAGTAACATTTTTTACTGAATTAGAAAAAAATTATAACAAAATTCATTCGGAAGAAAAAAGATCAAGAATACAAAGGGAAACAATGGAAAAAATGTGAAGAATGGGAACCTAGCAGTACCAGATCTTAAACTATACTATGAAGCAGTAGTAACCAAAACAATATGGTAGTGATTAAGAGACAGAAAGGAAGATCAACAGAATAGACTTGGGGTAAATGACGTCAGCAAGAGAGTGTTTGATAATCCCAAAGACCCCAGTTTTGGGGACAAAAACTATTTGACAAAAATTGCTGGGAAAATTGGAAAATAGTTTGGGAAAGATTAGATTTAGATCAACATCTCACACCTGTGGTGAAGAGAGGGGGCATAACTGTTTTGCAGACTTTGCAGAGTTCTTCTGTCAGTTAAGGAATTTAGAATCTTGGGAAAGAGGACAGTTGGTCCTGGGAACTCGTGGAGAGAGTCAGGATCCATCTGAGCTCCTTCTTTAGATTGAAACCTGGCCTATATTTTGCAGCTTTTCTTTTAAAATTGTTAATTTAGTTAATTCCTTTGAATCTCACTACCCTACCTTATTCCCACCTTCATTTTCCTTACCTGAATGTCTGAGAAGATTGGAAAGGAGAGTAGATCTGAGAGTTAGTTCAAATCTGTGATAGTTTAGTCAAATAAAGCTTACTTTTGTTATAAATTTACCTTATTGAATCATTGTATCCAACTTTCCTAACTCCATTGATTACAAAACCATCTGAGAGCTGAGTTAAGGCAGGTCCTTTCTCAGTCTCATGTTCCTGCCTCCCTTCCCCCACCTGAAGCTTCTTCTAAGTGACTGTTAGGGCTACCTTGTATCCTCTACCCATTCCCAATCTACCATAGAAGACAATAAATTCCATTTGTCTTTAATCAGGACCTTTTGGCTACTTCATTAGTTGATTAATAAGAGAGAGAAGATGAAACAGAGGAATAACATACTCTCTGGAGTTTGAGGGAAGCTGAAGGTATCCATTTTGGGAGAAAGTGTAACGTCAATACTTTCTTCTAGTCCCTTCCTGTGAAATTGACTAGAAGCCTCAAGTCAATTTCAAGCAGTTCTTAGCTGGCTCTAACTTGGCTCTGTAAAGTGTCCTTTTACTGAAGGGCTCAGTCTATTTCCCTTCAGTGTTTGTCTCTAACCTGAGTATCCAGTCTGTGTTTTCCTGCTGCTATTGCCTGCCTTAGATTAACTCATCCTCTCCCTTGCAACCCTTGGTACCTCAGTGTTATATTCCCTAAACTCAGACATTCCCTTATTCCTCCTGCCACCTCAACTACCAACCTTCATCATTATACCTTCCTCATCCACTATATTGCCTTAGGGATTCACAAACCCCTATCCACAGTGCCTATGCTCTATTCCAATCAGCAACTACCTATAACCTAGTCCCTTGATTACCTCCAGCCTTGGGTCCCTTGCCTTGCCTTATTCCCTATTCCTACCAGCTATTACCTCTAGCTTCAGTCCCATATCACATCCTGAAGATTCCCTTATTACATCCTGAAAATCCCCTTATAACACACCCTATACTAAGGTGAATGACAAATATAAAGAATCTATAAGTAAATTTTGGTGAACATAGAATAGTATACCTTTCAGATCTATGGCAAAGTAAGGATTTTTAAGACCAAGCAAGAGATAGAGAATATTACAAAATATAAATTGAATAATTTTGATTATATTAAATTAAAAAGTTGCTGAATAGACAAAACCAATGCAACCAAAAAGAGAAGGGAATCAACAAATTGGGGAAAAAAACTTTATAACAAAAATCTTTGACAGAGGTCTAATTATTCAAGTATATAAGGAGCTAAATCAATTGTACAAAAAAATCAAGCCATTCCCAAATTTATAAATGGGCAAGAGAAATGAATAGGTAATTTTCTGATAAAGAAATCAAAACTATCAATAAGCATATGAAAAAGCATTCTAAATCTCTTATTATTAAAGAAATGCAAATCAAAACAACTTTGAGGTACCACCTCACACATAGCATATTGGTTAATATGACAGCAAAGGAAAATATTAAATGTTGGAGGGGATGTGGCAAAATTGGGACACTAATGCATTGTTGGTGGAGTTGTGAATTTATTCAACCATTCTGGAAGACAATTTGGAACTATGCCCAAAGGGCTTTAAAAGACTCCCTGCTCTTTGACCCAGCCATACACTGCTGGGTTTATATCCCAAAAAGATAATAAGGAAAAAAGACTTGTACAAAAATATTTATAGCTGCTCTCTTTGTGGTGGCAAAAAATCGGAAAATGAGAGCGTGCCCTTTGATTGGGGAATGGCTGAACAAATTGTGGTATCTATTGGTGATGCAATACTATTGTGCTCTAAGGAATAATGAACTGGAGGCATTCCATGTGAACTGGGACAACCTCCAGGTATTTATGCAGATTGAAAGAAACAGAAACAGGAGGACATTGTACACAGAGACAGATACACTATGGCACAATCAAATGTAATGGACTTCTTTACTAGCAGCACTGCAATGATCCAGGACAATTCTGAGGGATTTATGAGAAAGAACATTATCCACATCCAGAGAAAGAACTATGGTAGTAGAAACATAGAAGAAAAACAACTGCTTGATCACATGATTTGATAGGGATATGATTAGGGATGTAGACTCTAAACTATCATCCTAGTGCAAATATTAATAATATAGAAATAAATCTTGATCAATGACACATGTAAAACCAGTGGAATTGCTTGTGATAATGAGATTAAATCTACCTTGCCCCTTCTTAAATCTAATCACCAAAAGTGTAAGCAACTCCACTTAACTCTCAAGTGGGGAGGTCTGTATGTAAGAATGCGTGATGAATCAGAATTGACTGTCTGCCTCCTAGGCAGTCCTAAGAAATGCATCTGTTGTGATTGGACAAATAAACTAAGAAGAAAGCACAGGAAGTGACAAAAGAAATGGCCTGGATAAGTTGAAAGAACTTCCAGGGCTTGCCCTCTTGGCTCATGGCTGCTTGCTTCTTCTTGTGGTGGGTGACTTGGACCTGGAGGAGCTCCAACCACTGGCTGAGACTGTGGACTAGGTGAAACTGCTGTTAATCTCTCCCTTGGAATTGCACATGATGAGTGTAAAGACTACATCTTCCTGGACTTCTCTGAAGCAACTCCCCTTTCAAAAGAGATTCTGTGACTAAAGCTTCTGCTTCATTCATCTCCAGCTCTCAGGCCCTTTGGCCCTTTGACCCTCTGGCCCTCTGGCCCTCTGACCTTGGGGTCAAGGCTGAGCCTCCTCCAACTGAGGACTAATTAGATCTGCCTGGGTTAAACAAGGATGGCGGAGCAAATTGCTTAGTGTGTTAGATTACTTTTCCTATCCTGTCCTCTCTCTGATATTCTTATTTTCTCTTCTTCTCATTTGTAAATAAACTTCCCTGTTTATTTAGAAATGATCTTGTAATCATCTTGACTTGAAGATATTCTTTAATTGGGGATTGATAATTATTCAATTCCCTGGGGACCAAACCCTTTAATATTCATCCAACTGTAGGAAGCCATTGAGAGAAATAGGGTCTTTAATAGATATTTTTATCTAGACCCCATCAAGGTCAATATAGTTGGCAGAGCTATATATATTGACTTGTTTGACCTGAAAGGTTCAGATCAGAGGATGGATGGCATATCTGAGATAAAAATCTGGACCCCTCCTTGTGTCTCCCTTTTTTATTGAAAACATATCAATTTAATCTTCTAGGATAGCCTTAAGTTTTTTAGAAAGCCTGTAAGTACTGTATAGTAAACCAGAAGTTAAGGAGATAACAATTTTTCCAAGCCAAAAAAAGCAGAAATTAACAGAAGCTGCTATGTATCTTTTTTTTTCCTGCAGGCATCCCAAGGACACTGAAGGCAGAGCCAGACAAAATTCCATTCCCTCTTAGGTACTTTCCAATGACTAAATATACCCCACACCCCACAATCTTAAAGTCTTATTCTTTAAAGATATCTTTTGAAGTATGAATGTTTTTACTAAAATAACTTTTAGATAAAGTGAGGCTCATTTTAACCTTGGGACTTTTCTCATTAAGACATAATCTTCATGAGAAAATTTCTTGTAAGCCATATACTAATCATGATGTAATTCTGTAACCTTGATGTGTCTGCACAGATGCGAACTCCATTGGGCTTTGTAAGAAATGGCTTTTAAGTACTGTATAAAATAAACCCCAAGCTCTATGTCTGATGGAGCAGCTATGGGCTAACCATTAGTCTGACTGTTCTCAATTTTCTGCTTTGTTCTTAATAATCCGATGCCATAAAATGCCATTCAAAATCCTTGTTAATATAGAAAGCTGGCTTTCTATACCAAACCAAAATCCTTTTTATCCTTTATAAAGGGTGGGAGGGAAAGAACATGAATCATGTAACCATGGAAACATATTCTAACTTAATTAATTAAATAAATGAACTTTAAAAAATAAAATAAGATGATAGGAGAATGAAATGACAAACCATTGTATCTTTGCCAAGAAAACTTCAAAACTGAAGATTTGGACATAGCTGAAACAACTTTGTTCTCTATATGATAACAACAAAAGTCACTCTGTAAACAAAGATGTCATAAATATATAGGCTTCAGGAATATAGGGATAGGTTTCAGCATTCTGGTGGCATGCACATAACTCCCTTTGGCAAACATGTTTTTTCAAGCTCTTCAAGGAATTTTCCTTTGTAAGGGGTAAAAAGGGGTCTTGACTGGGTAAATATTAAAAGGTTGGTCCCCAGGGGATTGAACAATTTTCAGTCCCCAATTAAAGATTAACTTCAAGTTAAAATGACTTTTATGGTAATGTATTTACAAATGAGAAGAGGAAGTAGAAATAAGGAAATAAGAGAGAGGATAAGATAGGATAAGTAATCTAACACAGTAGGTAATTTGCTTTGATCCCCTAGTTCAGAGGTCGGCAACGAATGGCTCTCAAGCCATATCTGGCTCCACCTCCCAACTGACCAGTCCTGAACAGAGCCCCCAGGATGTGCCCCAGGTGGCCCTTCAGCCCCTGCCCCATATCCCAGCGCTTTCTGCCTCTATTCTCCTCCTTCTGCAGGAGTTTATGGCTCTCAAGGCCAAAAAGGTTGCTGACCTTTGCCCTAGTTCAATCCAGGTAGATCTATTTAACCGTCAGCCAAGGGAAATCCAGCCTTGATCCTAAAGCTGGGAAGCCAGAGGCCTTAAGGGCCTTGAAGCAAAAACTTCAGTCACAGAGTCTCTATTAAAAGGAAGTTCCTTAAGAGAAGTTCAGGAAGATTCAGTCTTAACACTCATCCCATGGAACAGTCTCACCAGCTCCAGACCTCCTCCAAGTTTGGTGATGAACCAGAAGAGCTCCTTCAGGTCCCATTCATGAATCAGAAGAGAGGACCCAGCTGACTGAGGTCTCTTTTTAAAGGGGCCTCTTTTAGGTCACTTTCTGTGGCCTCCTCATAGTTTATGTGTCCAATCACAACAGACGCTTTTCTTAGGACTGCCCAGGAGGCAGTCAGTAAATTCTGATTTGTCACTCATTCTAACACAGGTGGGTTACAGACCACCCAAGTTGTGGGTTAAATGGAGATGTTTTCACCTTTGGTGATTAAATCTAAAGGTGGGCAAGGTAGATTTAATCTCATTATCACATCTTGTTTTTTTACTCACAATATGATTAATGATTATCATACAAAAATATTCAATCAATTACTAATTGGGATTATTCCTTATCATTTAGCACTAAAATATTGATTATGCAAATGGGATTATATGCAGAAGATATACAGTTCTTAGGAGGCATTAAGCAATGAATATAAACTGAAGTTGTTTTATTATCTTCTACAGATAACTAAAGAAAACTGGATATCTATATCTAATATCTTCAAATTTTTGTTCCTCATCTCCCTTCATAAAAATGTTCCCTGTCCAACTTCTACCTGAATAGCAGGGGCAATGAATTAGTTCTAATCTTTTAGACAAAAAAGATTGAAGTAATTTCCCCCCCCTCCATTATTCACGAAGTTCCCCAGATTTTTCTTGAAAATATGTCCCCAAACACTCATTCACATTATTATCCTACTTCCTTCACATGAATTTAGGCCTTCATTATTATCTCATACCTAAAATTTTAAAATATTCACTGAACTTATCAGTATGCATCTTCCCTTCTTCATTCCATCCTACATATTATTAACAAACGAATTTTCCTAAACGCCATGGTTTTTCTACTCTTCTGCTTAAGAGCCTTAAATGTTTTCTTTGTGCTAACAACTCAAATCTAAATTTATCTGTCTGACTTTTAAAGCTCCCCATGGAACTTTTACTTCCAATTTTGTGATATAGAAGATTATCCATATTCTCTACCCATTTCTCACCTCCATATCTTAACTCATCTATTTCTCCCTTCCTGGAAAAATCTAATGCTTCTTCAGTTATGTAAAATTCCACTTATTTTTCAAGGCCCTACCCAGACAATGTCAACTTCAATAAATGTTACTCTTACTTCTCCAAAACTCTCTGACTTTTATAATCCATGTCCCATGATTTAGAACTTTCATTTATTGTTTAAGTTTGCATATGTTCTTTTCTACTCAGTTAAATTGAACAATTCTTTTTTTTTTAATTTATTTTTTTATTTTTTTAAACCCTTAACTTCTGTGTATTGACTTATAGGTGGAAGATTGGTAAGGGTAGGCATGGGGGTCAAGTGACTTGCCCAGGGTCACACAGCTGGGAAGTGTCTGAGGCCGGATTTGAACCTAGGACCTCCTGTCTCTAGGCCTGGCTCTCAATCCACTGAGCTACCCAGCTGCCCCTGAACAACTCTTTTTAAATTTTATTTACAGTATTTTTCCATAGTTACATGATTCATGATTTTTCCCACCCCTCTTCCCTCCCCCTGTCCTGGAGCTGACAGGCAATTCTACTGGATTATACATGTATTGTTGTTCAAAGCCTATTTCCCTGTTATTCATATTTGCAGTAGAATGATCTTTTAACATCAAAACCCCAATCATATCTCCAACAAGCTATTTGATAAATCATATGTTTCTCTTCTGCATTTCTGCTCCCACAGTTCTTTCTCTGTATATGGATAGCATTCTTTCTTATAAGTTCCTCTGGATTCTCCTGGGTCATTGCATTGCTACAAGTAGAAAAGTCTTTTACAATCGATTGTACCACAATGTATCAGTCTCTGTGTACA
This sequence comes from Gracilinanus agilis, assembly GCF_016433145.1. NCBI lineage: Eukaryota > Metazoa > Chordata > Mammalia > Didelphimorphia > Didelphidae > Gracilinanus > Gracilinanus agilis. The sequence continues at coordinate 72,753,198 of NC_058130.1, forward strand.
ATGTTCTCCTGGTTCTGCTCCTTTCACTCTGCATTAGTTCCTGGATGTCTTTCCAGTTCACAAAGAAATTCTCCAGTTTATAATTCCTTTCAGCAAAATGGTATTCCATCACCATCAGATACCAAAATTTTTTCAGCCATTCCTCAATCTATGGACATTCCCTCATTTTCCAATTTTTGCCACTATATGAATATTTTTGTACAAGTCTTTTCCCCTATTATTTCTTTGGGGTATAAACCCAGCAATGGTATGGATTAAATTGAACAATTCTCACAGGAAAACATGCTTGTGATGTTTTCTTTTTTTAAAAAATTGCCCAAAGTTTATTACAATGTTGATATATGACAGTTATTTAATAAATCTTTCTTTTTTGTTTATAGTTGCTTGTTTTTCTTTTCTTTTTTTATCTGCTATCCCACTAGGATGGATATAAATTCTATTTTTTTCTTCTTCCACAATTCTGCTAAACTCATAATGCTATTATATGCTAAAAATGCAACCAAGAGAATGAAATATTTTCATTCAACTGTAAAATAATAGTTATTCTGAGATTGGATTAGAGTTAATCTCTGAAATAATTGGAGAGTTAATAACAGAAATCTAAAAACTTTCATTGACATTCCTCATATATTTGCATGATTCATTCTTTTTTAAAAACCCCAACCTCTGTCTTAGAACCAATACAATGTATTGGTCATATAGGAGAAGAGAGATAAGGGCTAGGGGATGGGTGATGTGCCTAGGGTCACAAAGTTAGGAAATGTCTGAAACCATATTTGAACACAGGATCTTCCTTCTCCAGGCTTTATTCTCTGTCGGAATATACCAAGCTGTTGCCTATTTTTTGTTTAATTCTATTTTTTCCCTCAATTTCATAGAAAAAACAATTCATCCTTCATTTTTTAAGTTTGTGAAATTGTCAGCCCCTCTTCCTCCTTCTTGTATTTCTCCATTTCCTGAGATGGCAAGCAATTTAATATAGATTCTATATTATAGATATAAAATATCTTTCCATTATTTTGTGAGAGTTTGAACAAACAAAATAAAAATGAAGAAAGAAAATGAACAATTCTATGTCTCAGTTTGCATTCAGACTTCATCAGTTCTTTCTTTGTAGGTGAATGGTGTCCCTGAGTCCTTGTGGATTTTCCATGGTTACTGAATTGCCAAGAAAAGCCACTTCATTTGTAGATGTTCATCATTGAATATTGCCATTAATGTGTTCAATGTTCTCTTGGTTCTGCTCACTTCACTTTGCATTAATTCAGGTTTTTCTTAAATCATCCTTTCCATTATTCCTTATAACATAGTAATATTCTATTACAATCATATCCTCCAACTTACAGCCATTCTTGAATTACTTGACATACCCATAGTTTCCATTTCTTTGCTACCACAAAAAGAGTTGGTGTAAGTATTTTTGTATAAATAGATCCTTTCCCCTTAAAAAAACGATAACTCTTTGGGATATAAACTTTGTAATGGTAGTCCTAAATTAATAGGAATTCAAACTTTTAAAGTCCTCTAGGCATAGTTTCAAAATACTCTCCATAATAGTTGGATCTGTTCACAACTGCACCAGTAGTGCATTAGTGTTCCAATTTTCACACTCCCACTCCAGCATTTATTATTTTCCTTTTCTGTCATATTAGCCTATCTGGTAGGTGTGAGGTATCTCAGAATTGTCTTAATTTTAATTTCTCAAATCAATAGCGATTTAGGACATTTTATTATTATATATAACCTTGATTTCTTCATCTGATAATTGCCTATTCATAGCCTTTGACCATTTATCAATTGAAGAATGTTTTTTATTGTCGTAAATTTGATTCATTTCTCTATATATTTGACAAATAAGGCCTTTAAAAGAGATACTCAATGCAAAATTATTTGTGAACTTTCTCCTTTTCTTCTAATCTTGTTTGCATTGGTTTTGTTTGGGCAAACTCTTTTTTGTTTAATTTAATCAAAATTATTCATTTTAAAATTCTGAATGTTTTCTATCTTTTATTTGATGATAAATATTTCCTTTATTGATAGATCTGACAGGTAGACTAGTCTATGCTCCTCTAATTTGCTAATGGTAGTACCCTTTATGTCTAAATGATATATGCATGATTTATTCTTAAAATTCAATAAAGATTAGAATACTTTTCTGAGATGACACTAACTTTAGGCTCTTCCTTCCTTAGAAACATATACTATATACTCTCCCATAAGGGCTATTGATTTGTGTACATTTTATTTCCACTATTTTAAGCCTTAATTTATCTGTGAAGATTTGGATAAGATAACCTCTATTGCTTTTTCCCTAGGATCATATAATGAGAACTGGAAGGTATCATAAAGATCACTTAGTATAATCCTTTCATTTTATAGATAAGGAAACTTAAACCTATGTGAACTAAATGCTTTGCAGATATTCACATTGATATTAGATAATTGGGACAGGGTTCAAATCTACGTCTTTACGATTACTCATGCAATATTTCCCTTAATACCATACTACCTCTTCAAGCTGTGAGTTCTGAACCTTGAATTTCAACATACCTATCTTCAAATCCATCAAAGGCATCTTTCTTGCTTGAAAAGGAATAAGAAAAAGAAAAAGAACAGAAACAAACATTTAAGAAGTGCCTACTATGTGCTAGACATTTTGCAAATGTGATCTTATTTGTTCCTTAAAGTACCCTTGAGATATCAGTTTTATTTATTCCATTTTATAGTTCAAGAAATTAAAACAAGCAGGTGTTAAATGATTTGTTGAATGGCACACAGTTAATAAGTGTTTGAGATTGTCTTTGAACTCAGCTCTTTATGTCCATTGTCTACTGCCTCAGCATGCAAGAGAGAAAATGGGGCATGTGTACATCTGTGAGTATGTGAGTGCATGAATTTATACATGGGAAAGATCTTTATTTAATCCAAATGCCTCTCCAAACTCACCATTCTGAAAAAAAGAGATGAGGGTATTCAGTATGTGGAGAAGAAAATAGGTATGTAAATGTATTGCTAAAAGGCTAGGAACATATTCAGCCATTGAGCTCCCATTATTTACCAATTTCTCTTATGATATCCGTTGGCCTACTGAGAAAATTTGATGTTGGTTACATCAAAGAAAATAAAAAAAGACTTAATGGGAAAATAACCTGCTTCATTGTAATGCCTACTTACTCTTTACTTTTGATCCCACATGTTAAGAAAACTCAGATAAAATGGAATATTTTATCATGTCAGGAAAGGAGGGGTAAAGGATCGGTGAATATTTGACACTTCCAAAATAATGTATCTTTCATGAGAAATAACTGCGGGGACACTGTTTGAAAGGATACCCTAAGACTATTGTCTGCCATTCTATTGATTTCCTACAAAAGATCAGAAGTCATGAATTGGGCACCATGCTTGCTGGTGAAGTCAGTAAAAAAATCAAAATATATCATTCTTCTTTGGACAACGACTAAGAACATAGGCATAGGATTGAAGAAATGGAGGGGAAAAAGATTTTCTGGCATATTTTCAATAATTAAATAGTATCCAATCTATCTACGTTGTAGCATTAATAATCCAGAACAATGAGAAAAAAGATCCTGAACTGAATTTCTTTACACATTGATGATTCAGTATGGTCATTTAAAAATAATTGTTGAATTTGTTTTTATTCTAATCTTCTCATTTCACAATTCACACCTCATAACATCCTTTAAAATGTGAATGTTTCCCATAACTCACTATTAAATTCAGATAATATTTACCTTATATTTTGCAAGTAAATTTTTTCCCATCCCCTACCTTAATTTTTTTAATATAAAACCTAGCAGGTGTTAGAGCTTCTTTGATGCATTTCCATTTCCTCTAAATTCAATTTTCATCTGTCAAATCTAAAATTCATAAGATTAAAATACAGCCCTGCCAGAGACTTATCTAAAGCAGTGATAGGCAAACTTTTTAAAGGGGGGGAGCCAAAGGAAAGGAAATGCTCATCTGTCAGTCTGTTTCTAAGGCAACTCTTTCGAAGTTTCATTGTATTGTATCCTACTCATTGTATTTGTCAGATTAGGAATAATGTCCTGTGGCTGGAGAGAGCATTTCAGGAGGCCACATCTGGCCAGTAGGCTGTAGTTTGCCCATCACTGATCTAAAAGACTAATAAATTACTTGGGAGTCACAAAGTATTTTTCAGATTCAGAATTATTCCAGACTCAGTTTAGAGAAGACTGAGACCTGCTATCAGGTAAACAATGTTCCTAGAGCTGAAGTGTTAGAGATAGCCTAAAGCTGAAATGACAAGCTGCTCTTCTGGGAAAAGTATAGCTCCTGCTTGTAGAATAAATAAAAGCTTCCTGACAAAATGTATGTTTTATTCTTTAAATTTTGTATAATAATAATAATAGCTAGCATTTATTTAGGATTCTGTTTGGCAAAATGCTCTACATCAAATGAAATAATATTTGTAATGCACTTACCACAATGCCTGACATATAGTAGACGCTTAATAAATGCTTATTTCCTTCCCTTCTCATTTGATTCTCCCAACAATGCTCTGAAATAAATACTATTATCATCACCATTTTAGAGATAAGGAAACCAATTTTGGGAAAAGGTAAGTGATTTGACCAGGGTCATACAGTTATTAAGTATCTGAGGAGGAATTTGAACTCAGGTTTTCCCAACACCAAGTTCAATACTCTATCTATTGGTCCACCAATGTGAACTCTTCTAAACCTGAACTTCTTCCCCAAAACTTTTGCTTCTTACAGTAAGCCCTGCTAGAAGAAAGTCTGGAAAGTCATATGGTTTTTCTGAAATCCAGAAGCCAGGAAAAACAAAAACAAGAAATCAACACCTTTGAGATCAGTGTGATCTCAGTAGGATGTTCACTGCCTTGCCCACAGTCAGAACCAGTTGTCAGTAGAGAACAAATGGAAGATCTAAAAAGTACTAGAATTTTACTTTTGGTTTAGTAAAGGAGAGTCAGAAAAAAGTCATACTTCCTCCTTTTTTCTCAGTGAAGTTTACATTTTATATGATTTTTATGATTTTAATTTGTAACATACCTCTTTAATGAAGTTATTAATTGAATTAATTGATCCAAAGAATGGCCAGGAAGGGAGACCTAGAAAACCCCTTGTGGAAGAGCACAGAAAAATTTGGTTGCCAAGAGAAGTTCATCAGTATTATATACCAGCTCTATGTCATCACGCTTCATTAGTTCTGGATAATGAAAAATGCTTTCACACTTTCCCAGTCACCAATGCAGTAATGCAAGACTATGGACTTACTCCATTGATTTTTAGCGTGATATTTTCAGTATTGTTGTTGGACAGCTTCAAGGACAAAAATCTCATCAAGATCTGCTACCACACTGATGGTAAATTATTTAACTTGAAAAGGCTATAAACCAAGACTAAAATGGAGGGAGAGTTGATGCATGACTTTTGGTTCCCAAATGACTGGGCACTCAGTGCAGCCTCTGAGACTGAGATATAACAAAATATGAATTGATTCTTTGCCATTTGTGCTAATTTTGGCCTGACAATAAACACCAAGAAAACAGAGCTTCTCCACCAGCCAGCACTATATCATCTATACATGGAATCACTGGTTACAGCAAATAGTGAAACTTTAAATGTTGTAAATAAGTTCACTTACCTTGTGTGGGATCCATATTTCTGAGAGGGGTTCAAGCTGCAGAGAAGGGTTCAGGCATAACAATTCCATAATGTCCCCCAGAACTCTGAGAGAGGGGACAGTTAAAGGCACTTGGAGTCCTGGTATAAAAAAGCCAGGTCACCCTTTTGCAGAGGGTCTTGATTCTTGACTCTGGGCACACATACTCTCTGTGTAGCTGCTGGAGCCATTCAGTCTCTGACAGCCAAGACTGTTTTACTTTGTTAGACCTTCAAGTAAGACCACAGTCTACCTTAGTTTAGCTATTTAGGTTTAGAAAGAAGATTATTAGGGGCTTAGATAGGAGGTCAGCCAGTCAAGATACATTTCCCCCTTTGAGGGTAAGGGCTGTTTATTTGACATACCTATTTTAGGTAGCTTCCCTTTACCTATCATTCCTAAACCATTTCCCCCCTTCCTATTCCCAGATATCATTAAACCGTTATCATTTAGGAACTGTTCCTGGATGATTTGATAATTTGGGGAAATACTCATATCCTCCATAAGCCAAGTTCCTCTTACTAGTGGCTCTGAAGTTAATCCTAACTTCTGAGCCAGTGGGCTGCTCCTAAGACATCGAGCCTCACCTAGTCTATCCTTTGGAGAAATAATACATACAGAGAAAGATATCATCACAGGGGGTTTAATCTTTATCCACTTACCATCTTGGCCCAGAAATTACCAAGCTAGATTGTTCTCCATAATCAGACAGTTAACTGACTTCCAACTGCTTTGTTGGGGGTGGGAAGGTGAAGGAGTACTCCACAGGCTCCTGCCCCTCCCATCCAGTCAAGTCTGCCTGCCTCTCTAAAGACCAGGGATTGGGGAGATTTCATTGCCAGCTCACAGTTTCTCTAATCCCACACTTGGCAGTATACTTCCAAGGAATGTACAAATAGATGAGGAGGTTGACACATACATTGTCAGAGATTGCTGGGTATTTGGGATATTCCAAAGGAAAATGTTACCAAATGGAAGGTCTACAGAGCACGTCTACTAACATCATTGTTGTAGGTCTACAAAAACCCAGACATTATTATAGTCCCATGCAGGAAATTGAATTGCTTCCATTTGAATTAGATTCACAAGATCATCTGGCAATATAAGGTATCAGACGCTGAGGTCTTTTCTCAAGTTGAATTGCCAAGCATTCAAACACTATTGCAGAGGGCACAGCTCTAGTGGACTGGCTATGTTGTTCAAATACTAAATATACATTGCCTAAAAATCACACAAAACAAATGCTCACATAGAGATCAGAAGAAGTGATACAAAAAATAACAACTCTCAAAGTCTCTCTGGAAAAGGTTATATTGGTCTGATCAGCAACAGTCAGATATACTATGTACTTAGACCTTGATATAGTGATGTCATTTTGATCTTCTTCTAGTATAAAGAACAACTTTTGCCATTCTGAATCAGGAACTTGAGAAGCTCAATCCTAAATCTCATCAGAGGAAACAATTTTAGAAGCATGGCATAAAAAATTGGAGATTAGATCTGTATTCATGATAGCATGGGTTCAAATTCATGTAAGACTGCTTTGGAGCTAGGTTACTGTGGGTAAGTAATGTAATCTTATTTTGTGTTAATTTGTTCCCCTGAAGAATGAAGGAGTTGCATTCAGCGGCTTTAAAAGCCACTCCCAAATCTAAATCTATTATTTTATTACTAAAAAAATGAAAGGAAAAGTTCAACATAAGATTGAATGGTTTATTTTTACTGAAAGAACACATTTTAAGTTTTACTTTTTTCCTATTTAAAGCATTCATGTTCTCTTCTTCCTATGCCCCTTGCCTAATTGAACAATAACAAATAATAGTTTTTAAAGCCACCATAACAAACATATGTGGCTCTGCAAAACAAATTGGCCACTTCTGATAATATATATTTCAATGAGGTTGCCTCAATTTCCTCTGAGTGTTTAACTCATTAATTTGAGGGATGAATAGTATGCTTCAGTCCTCTAGAATCTTGTGAGAAAATTAAATTTTGGATAGTGTTATTTATTATCAAAATTTATGTGAATCCATTTATTTCCTCACACTCTAACCTCTGAAGATCAGGAGGTTCCTCAAGAATGTAACTGAGTAAGTTACTCTTATACTCGTATGAGATCTACTTGGGCAGGGACCCTTACTTTTGTTCATAAAAGGCAGATCAGGAACCCTTAATTTTTCTTTATTCATGCCCTTTTTGTCCATGCTATTCTCTTCATCCAGATTTGTGATGAACTGGCCTATAATAGTGGAAATTTAGCTAGTGAAAACCTTATTAATATAGCTTGTATTTTTCTAGCCAAAGATTATTAGAGGAAGCTAGGTTTTATACACCAAAGAGCCCTCCATGTCTTAAGTTCAGAGAAGGGCAGGTCAGCCATTTCTTATAGATATGAGGAAGTTCTAGGTATCTGCCCATCTGAAGAGTAGTCTTTTCCCTACCAGCTATGAAATAATGGGAGAGGTGCTAATATCTCTAAGAACACTTCCTCTTTAAAATATCTACCAATTGAAACTCTCAGGAGACGTCCAAATCATGTATTATCAGGTCAATCAGAAGGAAAACACACCTAGGGATTAAAGATCCTGACAACCTACTTCCAGATCCTTTTTGAAAGTGGAGGCAAGCTACTGACCTATCCTTTATTAATAGAGGATATACCCCTATTATGCAAATTATATTATACTTGGAAAAATGGTCTCATAGTGATTGGGTAAAATTTTGGGTAAAACATAGTTACTCACTGTTCTGCTCAGAGATGTAAAATATCTCAAAGCTATTTCATATGCTCTTTCCACTTCCTTCTGAAGCTGTTAATTTTGTCAACTATTATGGCACAATAATATTTGTGTCTTACTAACAATTAATAATAAAAATGTGTTTATTAATAAATAGTACTAATAAAATATTTTGTTTAGCCTTTCCTCAATAGGTGACTATATCCTTTAGTTTCATTTTTTTGCATCAATGAAAAAATGTGTGATAAATATTTTAGAAAATATTATTCCTTTTAATTTTCTTTTGAACAATTGTGGTAACTTTGTAGAGATATTACTTGTTAAAATGATTTGCATAATTAGAAGACATTTAGATTATAATTCCAATTCACTCACCAGAATGACTAGATCAATTCAAAGCTCCACCAATAGTGCATTAGTATGCCTATTTTCCCCACAGCACTGGTAACATTTGTCATCCTTGCCAAAACATACATTTTCTGCAAGAATAAGAATTCCTCAGATTTCTAGGTTCATGTTGTCATCATGCAATGCCAAAATGACTTTACAAGTCATTCCATAATCCATTTACCATCTGAAATATTTGCATAAGTGAAGAAAGCTAACCTCATTGAATTTATGTCCAGATTGATAGGATGCTGGGCTTAAAAAGATTTCTGTGCTATTGTCAGTGATAAAATTTCTGTAAACCTCACCTACTAGAAACATATTATTAAAGAACTATTATTCATCACATGGAAATAAGGAACAACAAAAATAAACTTAATTCATATTATCAGTATAATTTCACTATCAGCTTATGTGGTAAGTAATATAAATATTGCTAAACTTATTTAACATAGGAGGATATCCATAGTTGCAAGACTAAGTGATTTACTTTAAATAAGATATACCCATATTGAAATTTTCATTGAACTATTTTCTTAGAAAATTTTAGAAGAGGGCAATTCCTATTCTGCCATGTGTCCTTGTGTACTAAAATTTCTTTACTATGGTAGAGAGGGTCATTTAACTACCTTGTCTTGGTTCAACCATTTTAGAAAATAATTCAGAATTATTTAAAAACATGTCATATGTGGTTCATATCCTTCAATCAGAATTTTCAATTCTTCAGACTCAGAACACATGTTAGGCCTTGAGAATCACTGCATGCTGCCCTGTCAAGTAGAAAATTTGAAGTATAGATGGAAGACAAGTCTGCACAACGTAAGAGATTCTATTCTTGTTGGATAACTTTTCCCTACTTTATCTATGTCTCCTTTTATAAAATTCTTGATGATGTATGCATTTTTCATTTTCTTTCAATACAAACCTAAACTAATATGAGATGAGCTAGAATCAGGTCAATCCATTATACCAAGAAATTTGCTTACAGCAATAATAACACCACCCTATTCATCCTCCCCTTTAAGAATCCATTAATACTTCCATATTCCCATTTTCCAGTTTTTAGTGATGCTTATTTGTTTTTATGTATTCTATTCACTTTAACTCACTATGATGTTTACTAAGACATAAAAGGGATTATAATTTGTTTTGGATGAAGAAGTTGCTGTACCCAATAGAATCACACATCTTTTGAAGTATTCATGTAAGTAATCTTTCTCCTCTATGGATCATTTCATTTTTCTGCTCATTAACTGTCTGACAAGACTTTGGCATCAGCCATGTGTGGCTGGGACATCTGCTAAAACACAGAGGGGATGATCATTCTTAAACTGTTTGAAATCAGTCATGCCTTCGCCATTCAAAAAATTTTAAATGCAGTAACCTATAATGATTGCTAGAGAGCAAAGAATGCTTCCTTTTTATTTTTGCATCTGAATTGAGCCTTTCACATACTAAGATTATGAAATAACTGTTGAATTTGAACAACCAGACTAGTCCTAATATATTTTGGAGACAGGGTCATATATAGAAATATATTTCATATCAACATAAATTTTATCTTTTTACAAAAATTATTTAAATTAATTTTAAGTATGAAGAGAAAGGATATTATTATATCCAGTTGACAGATGGGAAAATCTTGCAAAGAAAAAATGTAGGTGGCACTACAAATTTAGTCAGAAAAATATATTGAATAATCATGTGTATGTATTATTCTTTCTCATCAAACCAGAAAGAAAATTGTATAGTAGACCAAACTCTGAGAATAATAAGACCTGAACTTTGACATTTGTTTTGCCCCTTACTATTTGTGTGAATTTGACAAGTCACTTAATCTTTGGGTCTCATTTTCTTCAACTGTAAGTAATCTTTCTCACAAATAAGGTTTCCTTTCCCTCCTCTCCTCTCCTGTCTTTTCCTGTCCTGTCCTGTCCTTTCCTCTCCTCTCTTCTCATCTCCTCTTCTATTTTCCTCCTCTTTTCATTTACTTTTGTCTTAAAAAATAACTTTTTTGATGAATCTTAGGTTACCACTATGCATAGCTAGGATATGCATAGCTAGGATTAATTAAATCACATTTTTGACTAGTTGACTTCTAAGGTTAATGAGCTAGAAAGACTGAATATATAGGTGTTGATCCCAACCTCACTATAACAGGATTGAAAGGATGCTCTAATTTGGAGGCATTGATGGAGGTTGCAATATTTAGGGATCATTGAGTTGCTCTTTTATCCGTACTTGTTTTTCCTTCGGTTTATACAGTTTAACTATGTGTTCTTTTTTTGGCCAAAACAGGCATTCAACAAATAAAAAGACTAATTGTTTTTAGTCATTATTTCCTCCTTTATTTCTGTGAAACCAGCAATGTTGTACCCTGACTTATATACTCTCTTATATGTGTGCATATATGAATGATTGATTCTCAAAGTAGCCTTAGGAAAACAAATAAAATTCATTTGTTCCAATTTTCTGACATATTAAATGGTAATACAAATATTCTTTATTCCGCATTTTAATAGTAATCTTTCTGTGAGGATCAAATAGAATAAATTTTTTTGGATTATGATTTTTTTATACTTGGCAAATGTTGCATTGTCGATTTTGTTAATTAGGATTTAGGAACTATGTAGATATAGTTTACTAAAAATTAAGCTAAAATTAAAAAAATCATTTGAATTCATGTGGAATGAAAAAATATGTTTTCAACAATTGTTTTTCACTCTTAATTTAAATATTTAGGTTTATTTTTTTTTAGGAATTCTAAGATTTTAAGTGGATAGTAAATACATAGAATCTGTTTTTTTAAATTATTTTACTTCCTTTAATTTCAAGTTCTAAATTAGATAAAGATGTCATTGTGAAATTCTTTTAATAAAAGAATGATATATTAAAATATCAGGTTTTGTTTTAAGGGATAAGAAGAACTCAAGATTTGCAGTCAAAAGACACATTTTTGCATCCCAGGTTTACTATTGTCTAGTTTAATGATGCTAAGCATTTTCTAAAAACCCAAAATTATGAGTTTACTGTGGTAAAGTAGAGTTAATAACATAATTTCAACCTAATAGGATTTATGTTTGTTTCAAATTTTGAAAATGTTTTATTTTATAATTCATTATAAATATACTTTATCATATTATATATAGAATTGCACTATTTTAATCCATTTCCTTTTTTATATAATTGGCATTTCATATTACATAATAGAAAAAGCAAACAAAAATAAATCAAGTGACTCAAAAATTTCATTTAATAAACCTCCAGTAATACATTTTCCCTATGCTTTGTTTAATCCTTTGTAGAAGAAATTATTGGAAAATATTTGTTAAATCAATTCAATATATTTTAAATTAATTATGTTTCTCAGGATATGGCTATAATAAAAGGTGACCAATTCAGTATCTTAATTACAGGGAATATCATATAATATGTCAATTCATCAAGGACAATTGAATGTTTCCAGTTCCTTTCCCTAGAGGTTTAATAATGTTGAAAATATTTATTGAATATTTTTAAGACTTTCTAAGCTTTATGTCTATGATCTCACCCAAATGTATTTTCTCTCATTTTAACTTCTCACAACATGCCATCTTTATTGTAATAAAAATATTCCAATATAATATTGAGTCAAAAAAGAATATTAAGCTCATCTACATTAAAGTTCTCATTTTCTATCCAAGGAAAAATCTGCCACTGTTTGAGGCCAAAATGAAGCAGAAGCAAAGATCTCCAAATAGTTCTTAGGAGTACTTTTTTTGAGAACTACATCTTTTGACTTTCAGTAACTCAGTATAAGTTTCTCTTCAACTTAGCCTTGCTTAGTGTAAGAAGATTATATAAGGAGGATATATAAGGAGCTGGGTAGCTCAGTGGATTGAGAGCCAGGCCTAGAGACAGGAGGTCCTAGGTTCAAATCCGGCCTCAGACACTTCCCAGCTGTGTGACCCTGGGCAAGTCACTTGACCCCCATTGCCTACCCTTACCAATCTTCCACCTATAAATGAATACACAGAAGTTAAGGGTTTAAAAATTAAAAAAAACAACAACAAACAAACAAAAAGAAGATTATATAAGGATTTAAAACAACTGGCTTTGACATGCTATTAATTTTAAATTAACTAAATAGTATGTGCATAAATACATAAACTTGCAAGTGCATATATACTTGTCTTTTAATTTTTTTTAGTTTTCCAGATTACATGTAGATATATTTTTAAATATTCATTTCTGACATTTTCTGACATTAGAATTCACATTATTTTCCCTCTAATCACTGCCCTATCTCCAAGAAGGCAGGCAACACATGATACAGATGGGTCAAAGTGTATCTATAGTTTCATGGTCCTTTGGTCACAGTTTCAGATTACTCTCCAAAATGAAAGTGTCAGTTCATAGCTTCACCAACAGTTTATGTGTTCCAATTTTTATATATCACCTTCAGCATTTATCATTTTCCATTTTTTACATGTTAGCCAAACTTTTGGGTGTGGGGTAGTATTTCAGAGTTGTTTTAATTTGCATTTTTCTAATAAGTAGCGATTTAGAACTTTTTAAAAATGACTAAAGGTATTTTTAATTTCCTCACCTGAGAATTGCCTGATCATATTCTTTGACCATTTGCCAGCTGGAAAATATTTTATATTCTTATAAATTTGCCTCAGTTCTCTATATATCTGAGAAATGAAGCATTTTATTAGAGAGACTTGGTATAAAAATATTTTCCCTAGCTTCTTTGCCTTTTAATCTTGATTTACATTGATTTTGTTTTTGTAGAAACCTTTATAAAAATTTAATTTAGTCAGGTACCCATTTTATATCTCATAATGTCCTCTGTTTTGTTTTGATCTAAGTTTTTTTTTTGTCCATAGGTTGAATAAGCAAACTATTTGTGCTCCTCTAATTTGTTTTTGATATCACCAATTAATTCCAAATAATGTGTTCATTTTAATTTTATCATGGTATATGGCATGAAATGTTGAGCGATGCCTAATTACTACAATGCTGTTTTCCAGTTTTCCCACCAGTTTTTGTCAGGTAGTGAATTCTTCTTCCAATAGGTTGGTTTCTCAAACATTAGGTTACTATGTTATGTGTTAAATACCTAATCTACTCTATTCATCTTTTACTCTATTTCTTAGCCAGTACCATATTGTTTTAATAGTGCTGTTTTATAATATAGTTTGACATCCAGTATAACTAAGCCACCTTCCTTCATATTTTTAATTATTTCCATTGATAGTCTTGGTATTTTGTTCTTTCTGATTAATTTTATTATTTTTTCTAGGTTGATATGGTAAATTTTGGGCATTCTAATTAGTATGACCATCAATAGGTAAATTAATTTAGAAAGAATTGTTGTTTTTATTATGTTAGCTCAGACTAATCATGAGCAATTAATATTTTCTCTAATGTTTATGTCTGTCTTTACTTGTGTGAAAAGCTTTTTTTTTTTTTTTTTTTTAAGTACAGCTAGGTGACTCAAAGAATAGAAATCCAGATCTAGAGGCAGGAAATCCTAGATTCAAATCTAGCCTCAGACACTTCCTAGATGTGAGACCCTAGGCAAGTCAATTAACTTCAATTGCTTAGGCCTTACTGATCTTCTACATTGGAAGCAATACATAGTATTTCTAAAATTGGAGGTAAGGATTAAAAAAAAAAAAAGTAAAATGTTTTGTAGGTATGATCATATAGTTCCTGTGATTGTCAAGGCAGGGAGACTTCCAGGTATTTTTCTATTATAAACAGTTATTTTAAAAGGCATTTTTCTTTCTGTCTCTTGCTGGTTTTTTATTGGTAGTTTAGAAAAATGCTGTTGATTTATGTGGGTTTATTTTATGTTCTACAACTTTGCTAAAGTTGTCAATTGTTTAGATTAGGCTTTTTTGTTGATTCTCTTTATATACAATTATATCTTCTGCAAAGAATGATAGCATTATTTCCTCAAAACTATTTTAATTTCTTCAATTCATCCTCATTGCTATAGTTAGTATTTCCAAAGTATTTAATGGTAATGGGTGATAAGGGGCATCCTTGTTTTACTACTGAATTTATTGGGAAGTCTTCTAGCTAATCCCCATTATAGATGTTTGCTGATTGTTTTAAATATATGCTATTTATTATATTGAGGATCATTACATTTTTTATAATCTTCTCTAGTCTTTTTAATAGAAATTGCTATTATATTTTGTATTTTTTTACATTTATAACTTTTTACATCTATTGAAATAATATGGTTACTATTGGATTTGTTATTGATATGGTCAATATCAATTTTGATCAATATCAATGTTGATATGCTGATAGTTTTTCTATTATTGAATTATCCCTACATTCCTGGTATATGAACACATTGCCAAGGTGTTGTGTGAATAACCACTCTCACTCTCTTGGCTAACTAACTCATTATTAAATAACTTATTTAATAATAATATGCTTATGTGTTTTAATTATCACTTTTCCCATGTAAGGAATGTAATCAGTTTAACTTCTTATTTCCCCTTTATTTTTAAAAATATATTAAATTAGGGCAGCTGGGTAGCTCAGTGGAGTGAGAGTCAGGCCTAGAGACAGGAGGTCCTAGGTTCAAACCCGGCCTCAGCCACTTCCCAGCTGTGTGACCCTGGGCAAGTCACTTGACCCCCATTGCCCACCCTTACCACTCTTCCACCTATGAGACAATACACCGAAGTACAAGGGTTAATATATATATATATATATATATATTAAATTCTTTCAGTACCTCTTGTACCATATAAATATTAAGTATACTAGTTATCACTTCCCCATGAACTGATGTGATTAGTTTAACCCCAAAATTCCCCTGAGGTTTTTCTCTTTTCCTTTTTATGCTTCTCTTGACTATGGAATTTGATGACTGAATTTTCTTTTTGAGCTATGGTTGTTTTGCCAAGAATGGTTGAAAGTCTTGTATTTCATTAAATATCTGTTTCTCCCCCTGGAGTATTATATTCATATTCTCTGGGAATTTTGGTTATAGGTCTAGATCACTGATGTGCAAACTATGGCTTAGATCTGGCCCACAGGGAATAGTTTGCCCATCACTGGTCTAGAGCATTAATTTTCTGGAATATCAATCTCATGCCTTCCATTCCTTTAATGTAGACACTGTTAGATCCTGTATAATTCTGACTATGGTTCTATAATATTTGAATTGTTGTTGTTTTTCTGGTTTCTTATAGAATGTTTTTCTTGTTTTGGGAATTCTGCAATTTGGCTATCTTAGTCCTGGAGTTTTTATTTTTTTAGTTTAATTTTTTTTTATTTTTTAGAAAAAATTTTTCCATGGTTGCATGATTCATGTTCTTATTCTCCCTTCCAATCTCCAAATCTGCCTGCCCCCCCCACTAGCCGATGTGCATTTCCAGTGGTTTCTTTCTGTGTCATGGATCAAGATCAATTTCCATATTATTGATAATTGCACTAGGGTGGTTGTTTAGAGTCTACATCCCAAATCATGTCTGCATCGACCCATGTGTTCAAGCAGTTGTTTTACTTCTATATTTCCACTCCTATAGTTCTTCCTCTGAATGTGGGTAGCGTTCTTTTCCATAAATCCCTCAGAATTGTCCTGGATCATTATATTGCTGCTAGTAGGGAAGTCCATTACATTCAATTTACCACAGTACATTAGTCTCTGTGTAAAATGTTCTCCTGGTTCTGATCCTTTCACTCTGCATCAATTCCTGGAGGTCATTCCAGTTCACGTGGAATTCCTCCAGTTCACTATTCCTTATAGCACAGTAGTATTCCATCACCAACAAATACAACAATTTGTTCAGCCATTCCCCAATTGAAGGGTATACCCTTGTTTTCCAGGTTTTTGCCACCACAAAGAGTGAGGCTATAAATACTTTTGTACGTGTCTTTTTCCTATGATCTGTTTGGGGTACAAATCCAGCAATGGTATGACTGGATCAAAGGGCAGACAGTTTTAAAACCAAGCAAGAGTTAAGAAAAATTACAAAATGTAAAATAAACAATTTTGATTACATTAAATTGAAAAGTTTTTGAACAAATAAAAACAATGCAACCAAAATTAGAACAGAAACAATAAACTGGGAAAAAATCTCTGTAACAAAAAATTCTGACAAAGGTCTAATTACTCAAATATACAAAGTAGTAAATTGATTGTACAAAAAATCAAGCCATTCCCTGTCGAGGGCCCATCTTGATAATTCCAGTTATCCTGAGAGGTGTGACAGTTTGGCAGAGAAAGAGAAAGTAAGAGACACAGTGGATTTATGGAAGCTGTTCTGAGAACTTCCTGTGAATCTTTTTTTATATACTTTTCTTTCACAGTCACACAAATGATGGGAAAATTATATTTCAAACACAAAACAGAGAATAGCTCAAGGTTATACCAGTTGCATAAGAGTTGGCACACCAAATGTATTTCTACATATAGATTATACTTAGTCTAAACAGTCTTCACAGCTACCAAAACTCTACTTTACGTTTTATTTTAATAAAAATAACTTTCAACATATTTCAAAAGGTAGAGTTAAATGTGAGAAAGTTTGGGTTCATGAGGTTAAATTCAGAGTGAGAAAATAAAGTCAGAGTATATTATGTTTTGATTTTGCCATGCTGTGTCTTTCAAATTCTTGAGCCAGAGAGAGAAAAAGATTAAAGCAACTTCTGTTATTTTACTGAGGGTAAGAACTGTTAACTCATTAAATGTTGGTTTATTTTAGAGTAATAAGGGGATTTCTATAAAGGGATCCTATATCTATACTACAAAACTTTGAGGCTATCCTTAAAATATAGATTATAATCATTTCAATTTTAAAAAAGTGTTCATCAGAAGAGAGTCACACAGAAGGGTCTGATTGGGTTATCCATCTATCCTGTGGCCTGATTTTCAGACAACAGGGATCCATGCAGGGCTCTGTCATCTGCATTGACTCAATGGAACCCTGATGGGGGACCTTTATTTCTCTGAAGGGCTCTTAGCAATTCCCCAACCAATAAATGGCAAAGGGTCATGAATAGGCAATTTTCAGATAAAGAAATCAAAACTATCAATAAGCACATGAAAAAGTGTTCCAAATCTCTAATAATTAGAGAAATGCACATCAAAACAACTCTGACGTATCACCTCACACCTAGCAGATTGGCTAAAATGACAGCAGGGGAGATTAATGAATGTTGGAGGGGATGTGGCAAAATTGGGACATTAATGCATTGCTGGTGGAGTTGTGAACTGATCCAATGCTACCATTCTGGATGGCAATGTGGAACTATGCCCAAAGAGAGCTAAAAGACTGTCCGTCCTGGAATTTTTTAATTTGGGATTTATTTCAGGGGTTAATTAGTAGATTCAATATTTCTTTTTTCCCTTTTTTAAAGAACATCAGTATGCTTGCCCCTGGTAATTTCTTATAATATGATATCCAGGTTCTTTTTTGGATCGTGTCTTTGAGGAAATCCAATGATTCTGAGATTCGCTCTCCTAGATCTATTTCCCAGGTCAGTTGTTTTTACAATGAGAGATTTCAGATTTTCTTCTACTTTTTTTTCATTCTTTTGAATTGGTTATATTGTTTCTTGCTCTCTATGTAGTCATTAGCTTCCATTTGTCCAATTGTAATTTGGGAGACCTATTGTTTTCTTTTTTAAGGCTTTGTACTTCCTTTCTTAGAGTGTTATTTCCTGTTTGAGGCATTGTATTTCTTTTTTTTAGGAAGCCATTTTCTTCAGTAAGATTTTGTTCTAAGCTTTCAATTTTTTCTCTCATTAAAAAAAATCTTTTAAGTCTTTAGTTATTTTGCTTTTTATCCTTTTCTTGGAGCTCTTCCAGTTCGTTTTGGGCTTAATAGCACTTAACATTTTCCTTTCAGGTATCATACATTTAAATTTTTGTATTGTTATCTTCTGAGCTTGCATTTTAGTCTTGCCCCTTGATGAAATATTTTTCCAGCACTGGGGTTTTTTATTTGCTCATATTAGGGTTATTTTTCCCTTGATTTTTTCTATATGTTGGTGTTCTTGGGGTAGAGAGAATACTATCTTCAGCTTGTAATGAATGTTCAACTAGCTCAGCTATCCCAGTCCCAGAATAATCAATTTGCAAAGAAGGCCTGATTTGGTGGCTATGTGGAAGTTTGCAATTGTTCAGATTAGTTGGGTTAATTTGGCCTCTGCTTTGCTCCCACTGTTGCCCTCACTGGGTTGTACTAGCCTCTGTTATAACTATTTTATATGAGGTCACTTTCCTTCCATTGTTCCCTGTTGTGTGTTTCACTGGTAACTGTTCTTCCTCTGTGGAAGCTGGATGTAGTTGAGTGTGCTCTTTCCTCTGCTGTTTCTGCTTTGAGCTCCATTGTGGCTTGTTCAGTGCTCTCTCCTTTCTGCCTAGTGAAATGAGTCCTCCTTGCTCTATATATCTATTTTGTTCTGGGCTACTGCTCTAGGTGAGTACTGCTTTACACCTCTATTAGTTTGGCAACTGGAGCATTAGTTCTGAGGCATTTTTGTTTTTTGGTTATTTGGATCATAGTTGGCAGACTCTGTGTGTGATCTACTCTGCCATATTTACAACTGCAAATCCCCTCTTCATAATAAGCTATAAGCATTTTTAGAGAAAAGTCTTATACTTGTGGAAATAAGATATTGAAAGGAAAATATATGCCCCAAACTATTCTGTGTGAAGGTCAATTGAGGGAAAATGAGAGGAAAAAAAGACTGAAAAATATATTTCATAACTACTTGAAATCCTAAAACAATCAAAGAAGCATTTATTAAACATATGCAAGGGGATACAAAAATGAAATTAAAGATAGAATGTGACCTCAAGGATTTCTTATTCTCCTTGAAGGAGAGAGATTATAGCAGTAAATCAGATAAATCCATTAAGAAAATAGGAGATTAGTTGGGAAGGAAGGAAATACTAATAATATTAGAAAAATTTCTTTTAGCACAAGGTAAAGAATTGGATCTTTGAATGATTCTAGGGATGAAATTTCACAGTCTGAGATAGTCATATACTTCATGTTTTGTTTTATTAGGTTTGTTTGTTTTTATCATTGCCTGCATATTTAAAGGGGGATATGATCAAACATAGAGTGACTACTGAAACCAGCCCTTTATTGATACATTTTGGTCTTTAGAAGAAAGAATAAGCTATCATGGAATAAAGCCCTGTTGTTATACACAATTGATCCAATTTAGCCATTAAGACAGTCAATATAATCAGAATACATTTACTAAATATCAGCAAACAGTCATTTGTGAGCAGCAGACTCTTTAAGTGGTTATGTGATACCTTTTGAACCAAAATAATTGAATGAGTATGGATATGGGTGCTGACTCATTTCATTAAAAAATACTTTGTGTTTTCATCATAGACAGGGGAATATTTACCAGCTAGGAAAGTTGAGAAGTTTTATTTCTCATTTTATTTGTTTATTTTTTTTTCAGTTGAGTAGCTTTTTAAAAAGGAGAGTAGTGGATAAGAATGTTAGAACATAAAAGCTTTTGGATATGGAGTGAAGATGGATTCTAAGGAAAAGATATCTTAAAGAAAAATTGAAAGATAAGGAGAGCAGACAGGAGAAAGGGACATGATTCCCCAAGATTAGTTGGTTGTATAATGAATGGCTATCCAAAAAACTACAATTGTATGCACACATTGCCATGGTATTGTGTGAATAACCACTCTCACTCTCTCTATTGACTAACTCAGCCTGCATTCAAACTTGCAAATGAGTAGTTCCCAAATGTCTTTCCTGTAGAGGACAGATGCATCATGATTCTACAACTTAAAATGTTCTCTCAATGAACTAGGAGTAAGCCTGGTGTGGAGTAGATAATCTTTTATTACTTGCCATTATAATTCCTGAACCCTAAACTGTGTGCTTCCAATTTACACAAAATGAATCAGTTATCATGACACCTTAAATATATATTTACCTAATGATAATGGGAAAAAAAACAAGAAAAAACATAGCATTTGCTCATGATGGAGAGGTTGTAACCATTACTCAACAAAAGGCAAGAGCAGGAATAATCAAATGATTATATTTCACTTATAGACCTAGGTCATACAATCCCAGTAATGTGATCATTTTTGTGGGGAAGAATGGGTATATGTTTCTAGAAACCTAAGAAGGGAGGTATAATAACAGAAAAACCATGTACCCAAGGCAACTCACAACTCTAGATGTCAGGACTTCTTGCCATTGGTCCAGGAATAAATATTGTGTACCATCTGAAGCTACTTCTCTGCTAAATGTTCACCTAGTTCTCACCTCTTTACTGCTAGGCAAAGCCATTCTTCTTCTGGTCTTAAGATATTTCATTATTTCTTCTGCCCTTTATCTTAATTTAGTTTATTCTGAACATTTTTTCTCTGGGTTCTGGTATTTTTTCCTCAAATCAGAGCTTCCAGCTGATCAGTTACTGATCTTTTCTTTATGATGTAACACTTAAGAAATCTACTTTTGGGGCAGCTGGGTAGCTCAGTGGAGTGAGAGTCAGGCCTAGAGACAGGAGGTCCTAGGTTCAAACCCGGCCTCAGCCACTTCCCAGCTGTGTGACCCTGGGCAGGTCACTTGACCCTCATTGCCCACCCTTACCAATCTTCCACCTATGAGACAATACACCGAAGTACAAGGATAAAAAAAAAAAATCTACTTTTATGTCAGACATGAAACAAATAATCCCTATATTATCTCATATTTATCAATAATAAGCATAATATATGTATCTATTTATGATTGCATATCCATATTCATACCTTAATCTAGTAATGGCAAACCTTTTAGAGATGAAGTATGGCACCCCCCAATAGGATCTCCCTCCCCAGAGACGAAATACAGTGTCCCTCCCCCCACCTTATATCCATTCCAACTCTCCCTTACCCCAGATGGGGGAGGGAAGAAGCACTTCCATTGGGCTGTTGGGCAGAAGGGTGGGTGATGAGAGACTCACATGGAGAGGGGGAGGAGAATGGTTCAAGAGCTCTGCTACCCCTCCAACTCTGCTCCCCACCAGCTATGTGCCATGCTGTGATCTATGCTCCCCTTAAACCTAGCTCCTTTCCAACCCCCAAGGGAATTACCTTCACTACAGACTCAACAGGCTGCCATCTGCACCACACCCTCATGGAACATGTGAGTTCTCTGCCTAGCCCCTTAACCCAGACAAGGGAGGGAGGAAGTGATCCCAAAAGGTTGTTGGGCAGAGGGGTGGATAAAGTAAGGAATGTCCTTAGGAGCATGGAAATGGGGAGTGGAACATTTCTGTCCCAGTCCCACTAGCTTTCTACTAACTAACTCAGGCAGATGACTGTAGGCATGCCCACAGAGAGGGCTCTGCATGCCATTTTTGACACACATGCCATAGGTATATCATTACAGTCTTAGTCATACCTCTTCTTTCACCTAGGTTCTCTGAGTATATTCTTCTAAGGGGCAGTTCTAGGTGGTATAGTGAATAGATCACTGGGATCAGGGTCAAGAAGATATGAGTTCAAATTCATCTGTAGATACTTTCTGTGCAATCCTGGACAAGTAATTTAACCTCCCTCTATTTTAGTTTCCTTAATTATAAAAAAGGGGATAATAATAGCACTTACCTAATAGGGTTGTTGCAAGAATAAAATGAAATAGTATTGTACAAAGAGTATTTGTACTTAACACAGTGCCAAATTATAGTACATACTTTGCTTGCCTCTTTCCTCTCTAGTTTTCAAAAAAGACTAGTTAAATTTCAAAACATTTTATAAAAAAGGTCATGTCTCTTATCAAGTATTTTTTAATAGTTTACCTTAGAAAAGTACTTTTGTTAATTTCTGAATGAAACAAAGCACATATACAAGCAGAAATATCTTATTATTCTTATGTTATTATATATTCAGTCGTGTATATATGTACATTACATACACATGTATGTCTAAAAACTTGCATACATGAATGATTTCATGAAAAAAAGATTAAACACTTACTTTGGTCTAGACACTATTAAATCCTGGAGAAATCAGTATGAAAACAAAACAAAACAAAACAAAACAATACATGTATGTCTTTTGTCTCAAAGACTTTATATCCCAAAAGGAGACAACAATATCTATAGGGAATTAGTGGACAGAAAAGAATGTTTCAGTCTGGGAATTCACAGTAGAATCAGAGTATAATTCATTGATAGTCATTTTCAGGAATGAGAGTATTGATTTTTGTTTTGCTGGAACTATATTATTGTTGCCAGAACTATAGTTGGAAGGGGCGATAGGGTGTATTCTCGCCAATCAGAAATCTATGGTCAAATATAGCAGAAAATGGAGTACAGGAACATGGCAGCAAAAACCAGAAAGCACTGTGGGAAATCTGTGACAAGTTACAAGAAATAAACATATATACACAAAATCTCACTTCTATATAATAATGGACCCTCAAGATCATCAGTCTTGGTTTTCCTTTCACTACTATCAATAATCTCACAGTATCTAATCCTTTGTAATTCATATCTCACAACTTTCAATTAAACCCACCAAAGAGAATTAATCCTAAGCAATGAAATCTTTTCACTCATGCTTTTGATATGTTTAAATATAAACCTTTCAAAATTCTGATTGTCTATCTTTTATTGCTCATGCCCACTAGATGACCAATCTAATGATAGTTTTCATATCATTCTTTATACTTTTCTTCATAATACTTTTCAGATGATAAATTTGAGTTTTATCTTTTATAAAACCATACTGGATTTAATTCCTCAATTCTCTTACCTTGTAATGCTTGGAAAATGAACTTATGTTCTAAGTTGGTGTTGCCATGGGATGTTGTGACTCTATGCTTGGTAAGGAAATCAGATTTATTATGATGAAAATGCAGTCTGGTCTTTCTAAGGTCCTTGTCATGATAAACATTTTGCATTTGTTAAATTTCATATTTCCTATAAAGTTAAATCTCAGAGTACTCATGTATAAAGTGATTTTAATAATACATATGCAAATTATGTTATAGGAATGTTGTGAAGAAACCATTTTACAATCATTAAGGCACAAAATGAATGTGTTCTTGTCATACAATGAAAGAGATGATGAAATTACTTTGGGATATTTTTCCCTTTTAGAAATCTATTCAATGTTGCTATTTCCTGAAATTATTTAGAACATTTAAATTGTATATTTTAATCCATTTTCCAAATATTATTTTATCATTTATTTAGATTATGTATCTCCTTCAAATCCACATATTCTCTTAACTGAGTGGAGATCATGTTGTCTTACATTATATTTTACTTTCTTTTTCATCATGAAAGTTTTATTACATGCAGAAATTATTAGAGGAACATGGAGCTATGAAATCCCAGTGAGTTTAAAAGGAGTTAGTGATCCTCAACAAATAAAGCCCAGAGAATAAATAGATTTGTCCACAAAGCAATTGTTCAATAATAGAGATGAATAATTGATCACATGTGGAATAAAATACATACAAATAATAATTATAAAATTATATTGCATAAGGAAAAACTTTTTTATAAACCCTTACCTTCCACCTTAGAATCAATACTATGTATTGGTTTTAAGACAGAAAAGTGGAAAGGATTAGCCAATGGACGTTAAGTGACTTGTCCAGGGTCAAGTAGCTAGGAAGTATCTGAGGTCAGATTTGAACCTAGGACCTCCCATCTCTAGGCCTGGATCTCAATCCACTGAGCTATCGAGCTGCCCCCAGGAAAGATATTTTGAAGGCATATGTGAAAACATTTTGGACATGTTCATTTGAATTAGAAAGGCAAATTATAAAAAATATTAACAACCCACTGATAAAATATTTTAAAATTTATAAATATTTTTTCTCACAAAAAGCTAGGAGAAACAATAACTAATGTCATCCCCTCTTTACAGATAATGGAACAGATGTTCAAAAGGTTTAAGAAACATGATATTGGTAAAAACAACTGATTTATTTCATATGTGAGATTCACATTTTGATATCCTAAGTCCCAAATCAAATCTCTTTCCACTAAAACAAGTTATTGCCTCTCAATTTGAGTTATTCATTTACAAAAACAGAAAATAGTTATTATTGAATTTAAATCCTTATTTTGTAGAGAAAGCATTTGCTATTACCTGCATTTGTAAGATCTGCTCATGTTCTTAGGACAATTAAGCCTTATTTCATTTATTGAATCCTTTCAGTCTTTACCTAGTTTGTAGTTATTAATTTTATCTGTCTAAATCATTTTCTAGTTTTCCTAGATTTCATAATTTAAAAATAGATATCAGCAGTGAATTTTGAAATTTTGGAAGCAATGTTTTTGTGGATGAACTAAGAATGAGTGGATGATAAGAGAAAAAGTAGATACATATATTTATTTTTTCTCTATAATTTTATATGATCTTACATTTTATTTTATAAATTTTTTTATTTGTCCATTATTTTTATAACATGTTAGTAAAATTTGTAATAATCATATTGTGACATTTTCCAATCCACATTCTCTCCCTCCTTCCTATCTCCCTAAGATGGCAGGTTAATCCAATATTTATACATATATTTTATACATGTATGTATACATATACACATATTATATGTATATATACATATATTAACACACAACACATTTTTCCATATTTATCATATTGTGAAGGAAGACACATATTGCTAATACTGGAGAAAAATTCATTGAGGAAATAAAGTATACAGTGGTATGTTTCAATCTACTTTTAGATTCCATCAGTTATCTCTATGGAATTAGATAGACTTTTTTGTCATGAGTCCCTTGTTGTTCTTTGCATTGCTGTTAATAATTAAGTCATTCACAGTTGATAGTTTAACATTATTGCTCTTACTGTATACAATGTTCTTCTGGTCCTGCTTACTTCACTTTGTATCACTTTATACATCATTGCAGGTTTTTTTCTGTGATGATCTTGTTAATGACTTTTTATGGCACAATAGTACTATATTACAATTATACACCACACCTTCTACAATAATTCTCCAACTGATGGACATTCCTTCAGTTTCTAGTTCTTTATCATTACAAAAAGAATTGCTATAAATACATTTGTACAAGTATGGTTCACTGTTGTTACTAATGTGATAAATGCTCACATGCAAAAAGTAAATTCCAAATGTAAAAGAAAAAATAAAAGTGTCCTCACATGCCCAGATATTAACACATATAATAGAATGAGGAATTTAATTCAGGGAATAAGCACAAAAGACTCTGCAGAGGAGCAGTCAATTCTTCTTTTTTTGGTGGTGGTGGGGGCTAAGGAGGAGGCAGGGTGTGTGTGTGTGTGTGTGTGTGTGTGTGTGTGTGTGTGTGTTGTAGGATCAGGGAAACTGTAGAAGGCAATGTAGTCTTCCTAATCCCAGGTCTCAGCCATATGGATCCCACAGTGTGCATATGTGCTTTAACTTTGAGAACATTAAAAGTGATTCTGTATTTCTTTTTATTGATTCTAGTTACAGGCTTTGCCTTGGGCTGTTATCCCCCACACTCTTGCAGCTATTTAAGCTGTCATTCTTTGTCTCTGCACTTAGTTCAAAATTCAGCTGACCTGTTTAGTACTTCTGCTAATCATTGATTCTTACTTGCCTCGCGGAATTTTTGCTGGCCATGGCAATCATATGAGAAAGAAAGAGAATTAGTCCTAATCTCTTTGCACAAACTATCCTTCAAGGATGTCCAGTTTACTATCCAAAACTCTGGGCCACTATCTTGTGCTTTACTTTCAACAATGAACCCTTCTTAGACTCATGGGGAAAGAAGAGAGATTGTTGCTAGTTCCCATTATCAAACTTCAACATTTTTTGTTTGTTTTCTAACTGTTGAATCAAATCATGTGAAACCCTATAAAAGAGGAACTGTCCATTTGTTTGGGGTCTTTGACCTGAATGGAAGTAAGCCCCTGGCCCATTTATTGACTGGTAGCATGCTTCTGCTAATGAATGCTATCTTGCTCAGGTATGGTTCAGTTTATCATTTTTTTCAAATTCTACTTAAACATCTCACGTATTTGCATAACGCTAAGTTTTTAGAATGACGTTTTCCTATCTCTGTAGCCCTCAGACAGTCAAGACATCACCTTCTAGGTAATATTTAAAATATAACATTTTGGCAAGAGTTGGTTCAGTTTCTTGCCTCTCTGCCTTATCCCTTGGGGTCAAAGGAATCCAGAAGCCTTGGATATCACTGTTAGAATTGCAGATAAAAACTCATCTTGTTTTTCCCGCTGCTTAGACTTGTTCTGCCTGGTTGCAAAAGTCTGCTTTCTTGGCAGCTGGGCCAGTTTTGTCAGGATTTGTGATGCCGGGCATGCTGTGTTAGCTCCATTCCAATTTGATTCAATAAAACTATCACCTCGACCTTGTTAAATCTCCCTTATTTTTCCCCGATGGAAATGTTTTCATATTTGATTACTCTATATATTTCACCAATGTACAAATGAAATAGAGAGCCTTCTTTACAATCTGTGTGAATTCATTAAATAACTAAGGTGATGACCCTCTGGGAGCAATTCTCTTTGAGGTTTTGTTTACTTTTTTGAGAGTTTCCAGAGATTACCACAAAACACTCACAAAAGACAATGACTTAAAATGGTATAGTACATTTTAGCTATCTTTATTCAGAATTAATGAGAAATTGTTCTAATAGGTTACAAAATAAACCTGTGGTGTTTTACTCTGATTTTTCTCTTTTAGTCTTCATTAATTTTTGTTTGTTTATTTTCATGTCACATCCATTGCCAGATATAATTCTGTCCCCTTAGCATACTCAGTGAGCTATGTAATAAATAAGGGAGGGGAAAATAAAATCCATTCACAACAATATGTAGTAATTTTTTAATGTATGAAAACTCATAGTCCATCAGCTCTGCAATGAAAGGAATGAAAGTAGTTTTTCCAAGGCTAACATTGGTCTTTATAGTTATATAATATTTTATTTTGTTTGTTTTTTGTTTTTTGGTTTTGGTTTTGGATTTTTAGATGCTTGACACAAAGTAAACACTTATATGGATGCTCACTGATTGATTACTTAACTTCTTTGGGCATTCAGTTCATTCATTTCTAAGCTTAATGGATTTTCCTTGGTTACATCGAATGTGACTTCTTATTCTGTGTTTATAATTCTGTGATCCTAATAGACAAGTATAGACAGTAGTCATCTGCTCGAATAATTAACAGAGATAGGGATACAAAAATGAACTAGGCAGCCTATTTTATTTTCAGACAGCTCAGACATTTATTTTATTGAACTAAAATCTGCATTTCTATAACTGATATAATGTTTACTATTTTCTCTCTAAAACTATATAAACTGTTTAACTGTTCTTATAGATCAATGGTTCCCAAACTTTTTTGGCCTACAGCTGCCTTTCCAGAAAAAATATTATTTAACCCCCCTGGAAATTAATTTCTTTTAATTTTAATAGCAATTAATAGGAAAGATAAATGCACCTGTGGCCATCACTGCCTCCCTGGATCGCTGCAACACCCACCAGGGGGCAGTAGCACCCACTTTGGGAATCACTGTTATAGATATTTATCACATTTGACCTCAAAATCTTTCATATGAGGGGGCAGCTGGATGGCTCAGTGGATTGAGAGCCAGGCCTAGAGACAGGAGGTCCTAGGTTCAAATCCAGCCTCAGACACTTCCCAGCTGTGTGACCCTGGGCAAGTCACTTAACCCCCATTGCCTAGCCCTATAACAAATAACAAAAAAATTAATACAGAAGGATATATATAAAAGATATTAGGGTTTAAAAATTTTTTTTAAAAATTAAAAAAATCTTTCATATGCTCTTATTTCCTTACATACTCACAAAACTACTTAGTGACATCATAGTTGCCTCTCTCTGTGTGTAAAAACACATTAGAGATCTGTTAATTTAACACTGTCATTTCCCAAGTATGTTTATTTTCTTGCACATTTCAACTTTAGATAATTTCTCATTTATATAATTTCAACAGTTTACATTAAAAAACCTAGACATTCATAAATTAAAATTTATCTGATATTGATAAATACAAGAAAATAAAATATGAAATACAAAAAATACAAATACTTGGGAAAGAACTACTTTTTAAAATCACATATTACTAGGAAAACTCAAAAGCCTTTTGTAGAGCATGTACACATCGAAACATTTATACACACACATATATAACATAAAAATACATCTAACAATACAATCTATCCTAAGTTCCAAATTGTTAATTGAGAAAAATAAAAGACATATTGTTTTTAATATAAATAAAATAGATAAGAATTCTATTTCACAACTATCGCTAGGGGCAAAATTATTTCTTTTAAATATCACAAAACAAAATATTAAATATCAATTAAATAAATTTAAAATCTTTTTGCTTCAACAAGACCAATATAACTAGAAGAAGAAGTAGTTTAGAAGAAAAAAATCTATACATTAAATATCTCTGAGAAAAATTTTACACACATATACATACATGTCTATTGATAGATATGTTAGTATGTTTGTAATTTCAACAAATTATGAAATCAAGGAAATTTTTGGATGAAGAAGAATTTTTAAAAATCTTAATATTAACACAAAAAGAAGAAAAAAAACTTTTGACATAAAGGTGTTTATATCCTATTTGAAGGTGAGATATAACATGTAAACCAGTATGTAAATAAATAATAGTTGATTAATTAGATATCATTAATAATTGCCCTGGTACATATTTTTCCCCCTGAACTATAGTATTCGGCCCCATTATTCCTGAAAAGATCCATTTCCTAGTATCCATATTTATATATATATATATATATATATATATATATATATTTTTTTTTTTTTTTTTAATTACTTTCTCCCCATGTCAGCCTGGGGAGGCAAAATGATCTCCTGAGTTGCAAGATTTTTCTTCTTGGATTCTCCAATCAGGGCTTGGTTATTTGTTACAAAGGATGTTTCTCTGTTAGAAGAAGGAAAAGATATAGCAGAAAATCCATTCTACATAAAAAGAAAAGGTATTAATAAAAACCTATTATGATATATATATAGAATCAGTTCCTGAGTTAGGTACCTATGTTCAAATCCCTCCATTAAAATATTGACTGTGTGACCCTTAACAAGTAATTTAACCTCTCAGTTCCCTAAGATAATGATTTGTAGAATGTATGCAAAATAAAAGTTACCATATTCAGGGCAGCTGGGTAGCTCAGTGGAGTGAGAGTCAGGCCTAGAGACAGGAGGTCCTAGGTTCAAACCCGGCCTCAGCCACTTCCCAGCTGTGTGACCCTGGGCAAGTCACTTGACCCCCATTGCCCACCCTTACCAATCTTCCACCTATGAGACAATACACTGAAGTACAAGGGTTTAAAAAAAATTAAAAAAAAAGTTACCATATTCAACCTAAAATTATTTCACATGGTTTGGAATCTCTGTAATACAACTGAAGTGATCAGAAAGGTTTCCAGGAAGATGATCTGATCCTTGTAGAGAATCATATAAATTCTAAAGAATTTCTAAAGAAATTAACTTTCCTTACTCAGATTATTAGTCATGTCCCAATTAGGCCTTTTCAGATATTTTGATATCACATACCTCCTTAAGTAAAATTTCAAATCCACTCTTTTTTTTTCAGGTTGTGATATACAAAAATTGCTGACATTTTTATTATAATCTAAAGGCCATCAATTGGTTGGATACCAGTTCATGACAGAGAAATCTTAAGGCCCTACTTAAAAATCTCACTTTGCTTTTGTGTAATTGAATCTTTGCTCATTCCTTTTTGGGGAGTGCCAAAGATTTTTCAAAAGAAAATTCACATATATATAACAATTTTACTTTCAAGAAGGAGAATTTAATGGACTATTTGGTATCATAATTGTGAAAACTAAACATCTTTTTGTATTTGAATGAGTTAAGAACTTATGCTAGAAAAATCAAGCATTTAAAGAACAAATCAAATATCTTATTCATTTTGTTCAATGTCTTTGTCAAGCAGAACTACTATTCATCAATAGAGGAAATTAGATTTTTAGTTTTTCTTTTCTTTGTTTGTTTGTTTGTTTTTTTTCTTTTCTTTTCTTTCTTTTTATTTTTTAGAAAAATTTTCCATGGTTACATGATTCATGTTTTTACTTTCCCCTTCATCACTCTTTACACCTCCCCCCCCCCCACCAGTAGCCCATGCGCATTTCTACCTATTTCCATATTATTGATAGTTTCATTGGTGTGGTCCTTTCCAGTCTACATCCCCAATCATATCCGCATCAACCCATGTTTTCAAGCAGTTGTTTTTCCTCTGTGTTTCCACTCCTGTAGTTCTTCCTCTGGACATGGGTAGCATTCTTTTCCATAAATCCCTCAGAATTGTCCTGGGTCATTGCACTGCTGCTAGTGCAGAAGTCCATTACATTCAATTTTACCACAGTGTATCATTCTCAGTGTACAATGTTCTCCTGGTTCTGCTCCTTTTACTCTGCATCAATTCCTGGAGGTCATTCCAGTTCACATGGAATTTCTCCAGTTTATTATTCCTTTGAGCACAGTAGTATTCCATCACCAGCATCTACCACAATTTGTTCAACTATTTCCCAATTGAAGGGCATACCCTCATTTTCCAGTTTTTTGCCACCACAAAAAGCATGGCTGTAAATATTTTTGTACAAGTCTTTTTACCTATGATCATTTTTTGGGTACAAACCCAGCAATGGCATGGCTGGATTGAAGGGCAGGCAATCTTTTAGTGCTCTTTGAGCATAGTTCCAAATTGCCATCCAGAATCCTTAGATCAGTTCACAACTCCACCAGCAATGCATTAATGTCCCAACTTTGCCATATTCCCTCCAACATTCATTACTCTCCCCTGCTATCATTTTAGCCAATCTGCTAAGTGTGAGGTGATACCTAAGAGATGTTTTGATTTGCATTTCTTTAATTATTAGAGATTTAGAACACTTTCTCATGTGCTTATTGATAGTTTTGATTTCTTTGTTGGAAAATTGCCTATTCATGTCCCTTGCCCATTTATCATTTGGGGAATGGCTTGATTTTTTTACACAATTGATTTAGCTCATTAT
This sequence comes from Gracilinanus agilis, assembly GCF_016433145.1. Classification (NCBI taxonomy): domain Eukaryota; kingdom Metazoa; phylum Chordata; class Mammalia; order Didelphimorphia; family Didelphidae; genus Gracilinanus; species Gracilinanus agilis. The sequence continues at coordinate 72,785,027 of NC_058130.1, forward strand.
ATATTTGAGTAATTAGACCTCTAGATTTTTAGCTTTTAATAGCTATTTCAGGGCTCATATATTTGAATCATAAAAATTAGGAATACCAAAAAGAAACTTCCAATTTACTTTGGATGGTAGGGCTTGAATTTTATAAATGTTTTGTGGTTTAATGCATTTTTTTCATGTTTCATTTCTGATTCTTCATTGTGTTTACACAAAATAAACATCCAACAAAGACTTTCAAAAAAGGCAAACAAACCACAGATCACTTAAATGTTGGTTTGGGATTCTGTTCCAACCTTCATTTTCTCATTTTGCTTTCTCTTTCTGTTGTTTTTCAAAATTAAAACACAAAATTAAAGAATAAAAACATCTAAATGCCTAGATAGATTTTATAAAGCTCCTGCTAATAAGTGACAAACAGCAATGATCTTCTAGGCCTTTTATTTTGGCATTTCAGTTAACATCCACTCTTAGTGAAGATTTGATTTTCTACTTGCCTCATTGTTACCAACTGTGACACTAATAAGGCTTAATTTTTCATTACAATCCTTATAGACATATTTCTGGGCCAACTGCAGAAATCTTGTGAGACTAGAGGAGGTAATTAGGGTTGGCAAACTTTGCACTGAAATACTACAAATTAGTTATTTCAGCTGTTTCATATGTTAAAGAGTCTGATTTTCATACAAATCAAAACTGAAAGAGAAATTTCAACATTCTTTGAAGAGCAAAGAGCAAGAAGAGAATGCCTAAGGGGCAAGTACATTTCAACCCATTTCACAGATCCTCAGTATTGGTGGGTAAGAGAAAATGGTACATAGGGGAATACAGAAAGACTCATCTATAGTTTGGTACCATTTAGTCATGTGTTTTAATTTGCTGGTGAAACAGTGTAGTTCTTTACCAGTGAAAGCCAATGTATATGTGTCTGCTGAGTTGGGGCCTGAAATAAAATCCTGATCAATTAAAAAATCTGAGTAGGAACAATTAAACTAGCTTCAAAAGGTTAGCAGGTGAAGTATTAGCGTCTCTTTCATTTTTTTCCTTAGAGGATCAATCCTTCTCTCTTATCTTGCTCTTATTTGACTTTATACTCTTTTGAGGCTGGGGCCAAAATCTGGTGCTATCTAGTCAAAGATATGCAGTGCAGCTTAGAGACCACCTTAGTCAGTGATGGTGAATCTTTCAGACATAGAATGCCAGGCCCATCAGACCAAGTGCTGTGTCCACCACCACCACCCCAACCCTGTGCCATGCCCCTCCCCACACATGCTGAGCATGCCCTATACTCCCTTGCCCCACACAGGAGAAGGAAGAAGCACTCCCATTGGACTGCTGGAAGGAGGGGTGGGTGAAATGAGGAATGTCCTCAGTGAGTATAGAGAGGAGGAGGGGAGTGATTTGAGTACTCAATACCCCTCCAGCTCTGCTGCCTGTGAGCTACCCACCTTACCTGCTGGGAGCTCTCATTGGACTGTTGGGCAGAGGGGTGGGTGATGAGAAAAAAATGTCATCAGGCATGGTGGAGAGGGGCAGGGGAGCAGCTCCACCTGAGTCCCTCTGCCTTTCTAGTAATAAACTCTGGGGGTAGAGTTGGGTGTAAGGAGGAAGGGTATCCAAGTACCCAAAGAGAGCACTCTGTGTACCATCTTTGGCACCTGAACCATAGGTTCACCATCACTGATCTAAGTAGACTCTTCTTTCTCTCTCTTTTAATAATGAATAATTATAATTGAATATGAAGTCTTTAAGATTAATTTTAATTATAACAGTTATAAATACACTGTGGACCTTAAAAAATTACAGGTATAAAGAGACACAGGTTATTCAGATGTCCTTTTGCGTGCTACAGTTTTTAGAACATACTCCTTCAGAATATGACAATAAGGAACCATGGAACCTTATACCTCATATTTTTGTTTTTTCATACTTGTCTTGATACTTGGCCCAGTTTGACTTATCAACCTATACAATTTTTTTATACTGCTTAACCCTTATAATTTTTTATGATGAACTCTACTTACATAAGGTAGACAATAGCCGGAAGGAAGCCAAGGGAATTGAGACTCTCTTTAGTGTACTCTTGTCCATCTATAGGAGCTGTGTCTCCTAGAGGAGAAAAATAGATAGTCTTGTTAAAAACTTGTATAAGTCTCATAAATAAATAATTGGATAAGCAAGACTGGGCTGAACTGAATGACCTAAAATTTTATTACTAAAAGGCAAAAGAAACTTCCCACTAATGAAGCAACTACTTCCTTTTGCTTTTACTGATCAGTGACTTTGGTAATATAATCCAGATAGCTCTTTCTTTGATAAAATTGGAAAATTTGTCCCATTTACAAGTTCACTCTATTTTCCTAAAAATTATTGGTGGAAATTTATTGGTAAAATCTTCAAGTAATTCAATCCTATTTTGCTAGGTTTATCATACCATTCTCATTTTATGCTCACTCTCTTACCTAAGCCCTACCTATGGTAAGAAAATATAATTGGAACATGACATTTGTTTTCTCCATGTTTTTCTTTCTCTATACAAAATGCAGGTTTTGTCCCATCTTTCTCTCTACCTCCTTTCCCAATAAACTCTTCTTGTTTCCTTGCCTTTTTTCCTTAAAGCTATAGTTATTGACTTCTTGTTGCTATTTATTGTTCTAAATTGTTTAAATTCACTCAGACCCTCTTCTATTTTTGGACTCTGGGAAAAATTATAAAGAGTATCCATCCTCATCTTCACTTCTTTCTTCAAATATTTGTATCAATATTATGTCTCTTAGAATGGAGATCTAAAAAATGTAGCAGTTTTAGACTGACCATTTGTTGATGTAGAATATCTTTAAGCATATTTTATAAGGAAGCACTCCCTTAAAGATGTGTTAGTTTATACATGTAAAACATCGTTCCTACATTCTTAAATTAGAATGTCCAGGCTTCATATATATGTGTGTGTGTGTGTGTGTGTGTGTGTGTGTGTGTATAATATTCATCTTGACATTTATTAAATTATATCCTCTTTAGTCAATAAAATATCCATAATTAAAACTGTTATTATTTAGGAGAAGTGTGAGTTTATTCAAGGGGCACATTCTTAAATATGCTTTGATGCAGAAGGGGCAACTACTCTATGTAGACAAATAGAATGAGCACTGTCTTAAGAATCAAAAGACCTTCATTCTAATCCCACTGAATAAATGTATGTAACCTTAGGCAATTCATTTAACATATATGGTCTTCAGTTTTTAAAAATCTGTAAAGTGAATGGATAAGACTAAATAATTTCTGAGGAGCTTTAAGCTCTCTTCTATGTTTCATCTTCATCTACATTCCAGTATTTCAAAATGTTTTTAAGTCTTTGAGTCTCTCATTAAGAAGATATGGTAGGGCAAGAGATTGTGGGAATAGAGTGGAGCAGAATACACAGCTTCCTTGCCCTCCTAATACTTCCCATAAACAACAACAACAACAAAAATAACTGCATAGAATCAGTGTTAAAAACATCAAAAACAGATTAGAGTTAAGAGTGAAGCTAAAAGACCAATGACAACTAGGAAGAAAAATATCTGACTTCCCTGGCCTCAGTTCTACCACTACAGGACACGAGTGCATGATCAGAGCAAACAATGTGCAATCAACATGGTAGTCCCTAGGGGCAGGACCAGCAACCCCACCTTATCTACTAAACCTGGGAGGTTGCATCCTAGAGGATACCACTGGAATTGCCAGACAGAAAGCTATCAGGTCAGCTATGTAAGCTGTGGTCTCAGCTAGAGAGAATTACACTTCCACTCACAGCTGAAGGTTGAAGGAGTGTACACTATAGAATCTATGGGTGCAAGGCCCTGATGGCAAGATCTTGAGCATTGTTACTAAACAGTGAGGGACTTGGGGCACCTGAGAAATACAGACTAGACACCTGGTCTATCCAAAGCTTTGAAATATGGAGGGGAGGAGTGAGGAAACAGTACACACTGGTGAGGGTGGGTGCAGAGGGATTGGGCCTCTTTGGTTGTGATAACTTCCAGGAAAGTGGAGTCTCTGCAGCCAGAGAAGGAGATCAGCTCTCTGCATGCACTTACAGTGACAGATCCACCCATGGACTCTGCTCAGAGTACCTGAGTTCAATCACAGTATGGGCTTTGAGAGGGGGTAGGTGATTGAGAGGAATGGGAATTTTAAAAGACTCTAAATTACAGAAAATTGAATAACTAAATGTGACTCAGGAAATAATAAACACAAATTATCCTGAAAATTAAAGCACTATTGCCCAGCACCTTATAATCCTCAGAACTTTAGCATAAAGCTAATAATTAAATCTACTGGACTGTCAATTGATTCTTTTTTATGAGCAAAGGAGAACTATTGATAGCAATTATAAGGACAATGAAGGGTTTATAGAGTTCAAACTCAAAGGACAGTGAAATAAAAATACCTATTTCAAGAAAAAGCAAGTATATAAAATGAATGGCCAGAAGTTTTAAAAAGAGCTTTTGAAAGTACTTTTAAAAAGTATCAAAAATGAGAATAGTCAAGGAAAAATTGGAAAAAAATAAGAGCAATGGAAGAAAATTAAGAAAGATCATCCAAATAGAAAAGAGATCCAGGAACTCACAGAAAAAGACAATCTATTAAGAACTAGAATTGAAAAAAATAAAATATACTAATCCCTTTCTCCATTAAATCAACAGAGTTTAAAACAGACATTACATTATTCAAAGTACAGACTGGGGACTGGAGGATGGGAAAGGGGAGTGAAAGAGCCTTGTGTTAAACATTTATGTCTCACTATGGAAACATATTTAATAAAAACTAGAATTGGACAAAGGGGAAGCTAACAATTTATTAAGACAACAAGAAATAGCAGTAAAAGCAAAAAGAATAAAATAATAGAAGAAACTATGAAACATATTATCACAAAAACAACTGACTTAGAATATAGATCAAGGAGAGACAATATAAGAAGAGTTGGACTCCTGGAAAGTTACAATTAAAAAAAACATTTAGATACCATATTCCAAGAAATCATCAAGAAAATCTCCTTAGAAATTCTAAAAATGACAGTGAAAGAATCCACCAATCACCACTTCAAAGAGACTTAAAGTTAAAAATACAGAAGAGCAGCATTGGTACTTTCCGTAGTTCCCACATTAAGGAGAGAATGCCATAAAAACAAGAAAAAAAATTAAAAACTGTGGAGCTACACTCAGGAAAAAACAATGCTTAGTAGCCATAACATTCAAAGAATTAAAGGTGGGGTCATCCCAGGAAATATGGTGGCATTGGCAGCAGTGGCTTTTGTGATCTTCAGCCGCCTTCTGGGCTGCAGCCTCTGGGCCAGCCAGGGCTTCCCTGTGGCCGCCAGATGTTTTGGTGTGCAGGTATTGCCCATGGGGGAGAAAATTATCCACATAGGCCAGGTTTATGATGAAGATGATTACAAGAGGATTCACTTTATTGGTTGCCAGAAAGAGGTAAATGAAAATCTTTCAATTGATTTGATAGCAGAGCAACCAGTATGAAAAGTCGAAAGTCAAGTGATATCATGTGATGGTGGAGTAGGAGCTCTGGGTCATCCAAAAGTATATATAAACTTGAACAAAGAGACTAAAACTGGGACTTGTGGGTATTGTGGACTTCAGTTTACACTACACAACATCACCACCAATGAAACCAGTTATACACTGAAATCAGTACAATTTTCTGCATGTAAGAATTTTGGTATTTTAAAAAAACACATTTAAGAATCACAAAACATAAGCTTTGTTTAAAAAATATTCTATGAATAGAACATGATTGCTGAGTATAATTTAAGTTTAAAGTGACTTTTTCCTCATGAAATACAATCTTTTAACTGCATTAGTTTTTTGAATGTATGGTCAAGTCAGTTAGTCTTTTAACACATTGGCTTGGTCTCTTATGAAAAATCAAAACCTTTCTGTTAGCAAATGTTAAAATAAAATTATTTTAACCTGTTTATATATTGAATTTTTAGTGATAGTTTAGAGATTATAAAGACAACCTTACATAGATTAGAAAAAGAACTGAACTCTCAAAGTCAAAAAAACTGAGTTTGCCTTTCAGTTCTGATACTTATTAGCTTTATAGTCATAGATAAATCATGTATTTTATCAGAGCTTATCTGTAAAATGGAATGTTTCTTCTTATGATATAAAAAATGAACATTTCAATATTAAGAATAGAAAAGAGAGTTGTAATTAAACTACTATGTATAGTTTGTATATGGTAATACCTGGCACATATAATAGTAGGTGCTTAATGAAAATATTGATTGATTGTATGTATTATATTTAATATGATAGTAAGAAAATTTCTCTGCTTGTCTTTGTCCCTTTTTGAACTTCTGCTCTTTTCTGTATATCTTAAAATATAAAATGTTTCACTGATAATCTTTTTTTCTTGGATCATTATGATAATTATTCTGTTTCTATCCCTACTAAAAGGAAGGCTTTCCTTGTAACAAATAGCTGTAGCCAAGCAAACAAATCAATATATTGGCCATGTCTGAAAAAAATATGTGTCTTTTTTTGTATTATTATTCCATCACCTGTTCCAGGATGCAAAGAAATAAAGAATGCTTCACAAAAAAAATAAATAAAAGAATTAAAGGCATGGTGCATAATCTTTTCTTTTCTTTTTAATTAATTAATTAATTTTTATTTTTATATGGTTACATGATTCATATTTTTTCCCTTGCCTTCTCCCTCAACCCTTCTGTAGCCAATGAGCAATTCAACTAGGTTTTATATGTATCATTGATCAAAACTTTTTCCATGTTATTAGTATTTGCAATAGAGTGATCATTTACAGTCTATATTCCAAATCATATCCTCATCAAATCATATGATCAAGGAAGTGTTTTTCTTCTGTGTTTCTACTCCCACAGTCCTTTCTCTGGATGTGGATGGTATTCTTTCTCATACGTCCCTTAGAATTGTCCTGTATCATTTCATATTAGCCAATCTGCTAGGTACCACAAAGTTTTTTTGATTTGTATTTCTCTAATTATGAGTGATTTAGAACATTTTTTCATGTGCTTATTGATAGTTTTGATTTCTTTCTCTGAAAACTTTCTGTTCATGTCCCTTCCCCATTTATCAATTGAGGAATGGCTTAATTTTTTTACAATTGATTTAATTCCTTATATATTTGAGAAATTAGACATGTCTGAGGTTTTTGTTATAAAGATTTTTCCCAATTTGTTACTTCCCTTCTAATTTTGGTTGCATTGGTTTTGTGTGAACAAAACCTTTTTAATTTAATGTAATCAGGATAATTCATTTTACATTTTGTAATATTATCTGTTTCTTGATCGTTCTTAAATTCTTTCCTTTCCCATAGATCTGACAGGTATACTATTCTATGTTGACCTAATTTACTTATCGTTTCCTATTTAAGTTGTTTACCCATTCTGAATTAAATGTTTGATAAAAATCTGGACGTTATACTATTTGGTGCATACATGTTGAGTACTGTTATTTCTTTATTGTTGATACTGTCTTTTATCAGAATATAATTACTTTCCCTATCTATTTTTTTAAACCCTTGTACTTTGGTGTATTGTCTCATAGGTGGAAGATTGGTAAGGATGGGCAATGGGGGTCAAGTGACTTGCCCAGGGTCACACAGCTTCCCTATCTATTTTGATCAGATCTATTTTTACTTTGGCTTTGTTAGATATCATAATTGTGACTCCTGACTACTTTTTCTCAATGTCCAATAAATTATTCTCCAGCCTCTTACCTTTACCCCTTGTGTCTGCCTGCCTCATTTTTGTTTCTTATAGACAACATAAAGTAGGATTTTGGTTTCTAATCCACTCAGCTATTTGCTTCTATTTTATTCACATTTAGAGTTATGATTATCACCTGTGTATTTCCCATCCTTTTGATTTCCTCTCCTAATGCTGCCCTTTCTTCTTTCACTATTTCCTTCTACACCAGTGTTTTGCTTTTAATAAATCCTCCTATTCCCCCCTTGTTTTACTACCTTCCTAAACTCTCTTATTTTCCCCTCTTATTTTCCTATAAAGTCTATTAAATTCCCTTCTGCCTCCCTTTCTCTCCCATTTGATACCCCCCCTCTCCCTAACCTTAGTTTTTCCTTCTCCACTTCCCTGTAGAGTAACATAGAATTCTATACCCCAATGAATCTACCTGCTCTTCTCTCCCTCTCAGAATTGATTCAACTGAGAGTAAGGTTTAGATATGACTTGTTACTGCTCTCTTCCTCTCCTTCTTATAATAGTATTCTTCCTCTTCCTTCCCATGTGCCAATTTATGTGGTAGAATTTATCCTTCATTCTTCTTTCTTCAAGTTTATCTTGGTTTCATCTTCTATTCCTCCTCCCTTTTTTAAATTTACATGCCATCTTCAACCACTTAGTACCCAATCCTCTGCCTATGAATAATTCTTCTATCTACTATGATAGTGAAAACAATTTTTGAGAATTACAAATATAATTTTTCCATATATGAATATAAACAATTTGACATTACTAAAGCCTTTAAATTCCCCTCCTCCTCCTCCTTGTTCATCTTTTTGTGTTTTTCTGGAATTTTGTATTTGGACAACAAATTTTCCATTTAGTTTTGGTCTCTTCTTTAGGAATACTTGGAAATCTATTTTGTTAAATGCTCATACTCTTCCCTATAAGTATATTGTCAGATTTGATGGGTAGGTGATTCTTGTTTTATTTGCCTTTCTGAATGTCATATTCCAAACTTTGTGGTCCTTTAGTAGGGAGGCTGCCAGATCCTGCGTAATCCTGACTGAGGCTCCTTGATATCTGAATTGTCTTTTTCTGGCTTCTTACAATATTTTTTCCTTGGCTTTTAAGCTCTTGAATTTGGCAATTACATTCCTGGGCGTTCTTTTTTGAGGATTTAATGTAGAGAATGATCTATGGACTCTTTCAAAGTCTATTTTGCTCTTTTGTTCAAGAATATCTGGGCAGTTTCCTTGGATAATTCTTTGTAATATGATGTCAAGGCTTTTATTTTTTTCCAGATTTTCCGGTAGACCACTGACTCTCAAATTGTCTCTCCTGGATCTGTTTTCAAGGTTTGTTGTCTTTTCAATGAAATATTTCATGTTTCCTTCTATTTTGATATTCTTTTGACTTTGCTCTATTAATTCTTGCTGTCTCTGAGATCATTAGCTTTTACTTGCCCAATTCTAATCTTTAAAGACTGGTTTTCAGCTGTGATCTTTGATTTTACTTTTTGGTTTGGTCTATCCTGTTTTTATGGCTTCTGGCAGTTCAATTCTGGTCTCCAATTTGCTTATTACTTCATGTGATTTCTGTCCTTATTTTTTCCAAGTGGGAGATTCTGTCTTTTAAACTGTTATTTTCTTTTTGAATTACTTTCATTTCTTTTCCCCACTTTTCTTCCCATTTTTCTTCTATCTTTCTTTCTTGGTTCTTGAACCCCATTTTGAGTTCCTTGAGAGCTTGTGATCAATTTCCATTTTATTTTGGAAAGTTTAGATGTGTTTGCTTGTTTGTTGCTCTCTGCTGTCACCTCTGTAGTCTGCTCCTTTTCTCCATCGTAGTTATCCAGAATCAGAAGCTTTTTCTGTTGGAGTTTATTTCTTTTGGTACTTGTAGATTGTGGTTCCTTCCTGTTGGTAGCCATTACTGTACTCATTTCTTTCTCTGTATAATATCTTTTCTTCCTAGCCAGAAGTTTGAGTGAGCCAGGCAGGCAGTTCTTGGTGTAGTGGAGTTTAAAAAAATCTTGCCTTGAGGCTATTTTTCCAGTCTCTCTTGTGTCTGCCACAGTAAACACGAGTCTGCCTTGTCTCTATGCAATGAGCTCAACACTCTGTGCTTCCCAGCCTCAGATCTGAGGTCCTGCTTTCAAGGTCCTGTGCTGTCCTCAGGGGTAAGTCTGTGCTGTCCTCAACCAGCTCCTGAGAGTTTAGAGTTTGCTTTAGCTCTAGCTCTGACTCAGGTACAATAGGTGATGTGGGGGAGGAGTGGTCAGCTCACACTTTGATAGGTTTAGATTTACTCACTTGTAGTATGGAAATGCCCCCAAACTACCTACTTCAAGGTTGTGCCCTATGGCAGAGCCCTTTCACTCTTCTGATTTTTGATTTTTGCCTTTTTGAGGTGATTTGTATCTGCTGGTTGTGAGGAGAATATGGTCCTTCCTTCTACTCTGCTGCCATCTTAGCCTAGAAGTCCTGCATAATATTTTAAAGAGCAAAAGAACACAGTTTACAGCCATGATAACACACCTAGTAGTGCTGAGCATAATTACACAAGGTAAGAAAAAAATGATATTTAATGAACTAAATGAGTTTCAACTAATTTAGGGGGAAACCAAGAACTCAGTTGAAATTTGATCTTTAAGAAATATAAAAAGGTAATGATGAAAGATCAATGATAAGAGATATCAAAGGTCAAATTATTTAATTCTTATATGGAAAAATGCCATCTAAAAACTTTAAGAATGAAAAAATTACCTGCATACTTTGAAAGAACACAACTTAAAGTTGAGGTAAATGCAATAGAATGAGCCAAAATAATAATTAAATAGAACAGGAAAAAGTAAAATATAACAATTATATCATATAAAAGAGGAATGAGAGGAAGAACTGCCATAGAGAAGGGGAGTAGGAGGTTGAGGACTGGTAGCACTAGAACTCAACTCTCTTCAGATCTAGTTAATGAGAGAACAACATTTACAACTAGAAGAGTAAAAGTCTTAATGTACAAATGAAAAGGAGAGAAAAGGGAAAGGATAAAAGAGGACCTTAGAGTATTCTTAAGGGGTTGAGGGACTAAGAGAAAGAAGGGAAAATTAAGAGAAAAGAGATGACATGAGATTAAAAAGATTAAGAGAAAGGAGATAAGAAAGGGAATGATACCTAGAAGGGAGTGCAAATGAAGAAATAGTGTGGTAAGGTAAGGAAATAAGGAAGGGACTCAGGACAACTGAAGTGATGAATTGTTAGAAATGAACTGTGTCATAGAAGGACACAGAAATATGAGATAAGGAAGGATTCTTGAAAAGGTGGGTAGATTAAGGACTAAAAGGGAAAGGGAAAGAGACAATGGAGTGACTTTTAGAAAGGTGGGCAAATAGAGACTGAGGTAAGGGAAGATATCTAAGAAGGGGTATGAATTGGAGAGGGCGGTAGAAGGCAGAAGTAATTGAATATTTGAGGAAGGAATAACAAAAAGAAAAGAAGAAAAGGACAGTGAAGGAAAATAGAATGGAGGGAAATATATAACTAGTACATAAAACGCTGAAAATGAATGAGATGAATTCACCTATAAAATGAAAATATATAGCATAATGGTTGAAAGGACAAAAATCTGATTCTGTTGTTTACAAGAAACATTTAAAGATGAGAGACTGACAGAGTAAAAGCAAAGGGCAAGAGCAGATTTCATTATGATTCAGCCAATATAGTGATAGGACAGGTAGAAATTATGATCTATGAAAAAATTAAAACTAAAATGAAAATAATCAAAATAGATAACCAGGGAACTATATTATGTTAGAATATATCATAGACAATGAAGTATTATCAATATTAAACCTATATAATGCAAATGGTATAGCATCCACAATTTTAAAGTAAAAACTAAATGAGTAACAAATGGAAATAGATAGCAAAAGAGTAATAGAGGGGGACTTCAATCTTCCCTCTCAGAACCAGATGAATACATTCTAGAAATAAATTAGAAAGTAGTCAAGGAGATGAATGGAATCTTATATAAGTTAAATATGATGACTGTCTGGAGAGAATTAAATGGTAATATTTTTTACCTTGTGTAATTATACTCAGCACTGCTGGGTTTGTTATATTTTTTCAGTGGTATCTGACACCTTAAGAACAGTCGACCCTATATTATGACACAAAACATTAGAAACATAGAAAAACAGAGATATTAAATGCATCCTTTTCTGACCATAATGCAATAAAAATTATATATGATAAGAGACCATGGAAATACCAAATAAAAATAATTGGAGATGAAATAACTTAAAGAATGATGGGTGAAATAACAAATTGTTGAAACAATAAGTAACTTCATTAAAAAGGATAACAATAATGAAACAACATACAAAAACCTTTGAGATGAAGCAAAATTGAAACTAGATTAACATTTATATCTCTGAAGTATAATATTAGTAAAATAGAGAAAGAAAAGATCAATGAATTGGAAATGTAATTTTCAAAAAGCTAGAAAAAGAACAAATTAAAAATTCCCAATTAAATATCAAATTAGAAATCCTAAAATTAAAATTTTACTAAAATCCTTCTATGAAACAAATATGATACTTAGAATTAAACCATGAATGATAGAGAAAGAAGATTATAGACAAATTTCATTAATGAATACAGATGCGAAAATGTTTAAAAATTCTAACTGAATATAAAAAATGAAAACAATAAACTAAATAGAATAGTATGTCTCAAAGATAATACATTGTGACCAACAAGATTTATACCAGGAATGCAAGGATAGTTTAATATAAAGAAAACTAACAACATAATTGATAACATCAAAAATAAAAATAATAAAAACCCATATTATTATATCAATAGATGAAGAAAAATCCTTTGACAAAATAACAACACTCATTCTTATTAAAATTATTTAAGCATACGTATGAATATGTTTTTTTCCTAAAATGATAGGAAGTATCTCCTAACACCATCAACAAGTATTATTCGTAATGGGGAAAACCTAGAAACCTCCCCAATTAGATCAGGAGTGAAAAAAGGATGTCCATTATTGCCAATATTATTTAACAATTTTGGAAATCCTAGCAATAGCAAAAAGAAGAAAAATAAATGGAAGGAATCAGAATAGAAAAATAATAAAACCACCTCTGTTTGCAGATGACATCATGATATATGTGGAAAATCCTAGAGATTCAACTAAAAAGCTAGTAAAAATGATCAATAGTTTTAGCAAAATAACAAGATATAAAATAAACCCACATAAATTATCAGAATTTTTACATATTACTAACAAAGTCCTACAAAAAAGAAAGAAATAGATTTTTCCATAAAATAACCAAAGATAGAATGAAATACTTTAGATTATGCCAGTCAAAACAAACCCATGAACTATGTGAACATGATTTTGAAACACTTTTAAGACATATAACATCAGATATAAATAACTGAAGAAATACGAATCATTCATGAACAGTCAGAGCCAATATGACTAAAATGACAAAACTACATAAACTAATCTTAAAAAAACAAAACAAAATAAAATAACTCTACTGCAGAGTGACTTCAAGGGCTTTCCTCTCCCCCCTCCAGCTAACAAAATGGAATTTATGTAGATAAGTTACTTGAGTCCTGCAATTTACTTTTAGTCACAGAGCTATGGATAACTTCTGATTTAGCTTTTTAAAAATGCTTTACATTGAGCCAAAAATAGCAATTAATAACATTTTTTCTTTTGAAAATACATTTATCAATCACTTGGAAGAGAAAAATTAGAAAATATCTATTATTTTTAAAGCTATTTTTGACATACCTGATAAAAATCCCAGTTACAAACATGAAAGGGAAAGAGACTGAAAAAGTCTGATGAAAAGAAGACCAGTGTTTGGAGTATCAGATGCTAAACCCATCTGAGGAAGAATTCTAGGGAAATATTTTTTATGATTTTTAATTCTTTGTTTATAAGTGTAGAGACATTACATTTATAGATTTTAATTTCAGCAATATTTCAAACAATGGTATACTATTTAATCAAGAGAAACATCTAAAAGTTTACTAGTTCTAGTTCTTTTCTTCACTTGACAATTTCTTTACATGGTTACTGAAAATGTCATTTGTTGTAACCAAAAAACTAAGACTTTCTTACCAATCTTGTAAGAAGTACATGATAACATATAATTAAAGCATGACAGAATTTGCTTTACTTACTCTTTGATAGAAGAGACTGGTTCACATGGAAGATTCCAGAAGGATAAAATAAAACAGAGTTTAATACTGAATAAAAATGTAGCTATTGCATTCATGCATGGGCTGACAGCTTAAACCTTTATCAAAGATTAATTACTCTGCTAGAAATGTGAAATCATTGAAATGGTGACTCCCTAAAATGTTGCAGATCATAATCTAACTCATATGTTGTTATCTAGTATAACTAAAATCCCTGGCTGCCTTTAAATTCTGTACCAAGGTACAGACACAGGGATTTGGGAATCATTATCTAGCTCTCCTGTCATTATGTGCTAACCAATAGAAACTATAGGCTATCAACTTGGTTATCCCTCACAATCCAGACCAAGAACTTCTTTCAGTCATAAATCTCCATGAAAGCATATATTTTGCTGCTCTTCCTGAATATTATTTATTGGGAATATTTTGCATTTTCAGGCCTTTTAGGTGTCACTAATTTTGGTTGAGAATCAATTTTAAGACTTTTGAAACTGGAAGACACTAGGGTGTATTCTACTCTTTGCCTCCCCTCTCCAGTGTCATTGTTATTAAAATTCTCTCATTTAAAAGATGTGGTAATACATTTTGAAAGAGTAGGTCAGAGTAACTTATGACTTAAAAGGTAATCCTCAAGAATTTTCTTAAGAATCAGAAACCTTCCTTAAGATTCAGAAAAAGTCACTTTTCCCCACCCAGACAAATGCCTTGTAAGGGTGAAAGAAAGTAAAAGAATTTAAAATTTCCTGACTCCAAGTACATTTTTCTAGCCAGTACACCAGGGAGCTTCTCAACAGAAGAATGATGTTTATTTTTGTTGTTCTTAATATATCCTTGTTTCTGGGAGATTACTATATATAGTTTTACAAAGGCAAACTTCATTTCTCTCTTCAGAATATCAGTTCTAGACCCAACTTGTTATACATTCACAGTTTAAATCATATATATATATATACTGCTTCATGAGCTCTCTGGGTTGCTAATAAAAGTCAAAAGTCAATACTACACAAGAATTACTCTTCATTCACTTTTTTTTCCCATCTGTGTAGACAGTTTCTACACAGAAGGGGAAAAAAGTGAATGGTGGTTCCCAAACTTTTTTTGCCTACCACCCCCTTTCCAGAAAAAATATTACTTAGCCCCCTGGAAATTATGGTTTTTTAAAATTTTAATAGCAATTAATAGGAAAGATAAATGTACCTGTGGCCATCACCACTCCTCTGGATCTCTGCAGCACCTACCAGGGGGCGGTGGCGCCCACTTTGGGGGAATCACTGGTTTAGAGCAACAACTTTGAGTAATGGTATATGTAATCTAAGTGACTGAAATATTCCGTGGTTTGATGAAATGATCTCATAATATTATTTGTAAGCAGTTGCATATGTAGGGACTAACAAGCCATAAGAAATCCCTGTTCTAATTGCTCTTTACATTTAATGTCCTCCGTGATAGTGGCAATCCATTTTCATGAGCATGTACTTGATTTTCTCCAGTTGATATTAATTATGAGTCATCAAACATAGTCATCACTAATGTGGCATTTCTCAAGATGTGTAGTGTAATTTGGGTCTATATATGGGAGTTATGGAGAGGGAAGAGAGAATCATTTATATCTATAAATCTATTTTTCCTGTGTGGTGAAAGTGAAGAGAGGAAGTTGGAAGGATTTGAGGAATGGGAGAAAGGAGAGAGGAAGGTAGAGGAAGGGAAAGGAAGGTAGTGGTTCCCAGGCCCCCTCCTCCTGCAGGGAGAAATTGACCAGAGCCCTTTAGGGGCTCAAATAAATGACCAGAGAGCAACTTTAGGGTTTTGAATAGCTGGGTTTTATTTAGATTAGGAAAGGGAAGATCTAGGGAAAACGAGGGGGTAGGAAGAAAGGGAAAAAGGCACCAAGAGAGAGATCAGGGTCTCAGGGTAGAGAGAGGTCCAGGATTGAGAGAGAGAAAAGGCACCAAACTTTCTCTTTTATGCTTTCTCTGAGACCTCCCACAAAGGAAGTGGGAGTTATCAGGGGAAGTTGTAGCAGGAATCACTGGGAGACCTAGTCTTCCAGGGCTTATAACAATTTCAATAATGACACATTCCCTATCAAGTTGCCCATTGTGGCATATCGGTTTTCTTTCCTTTTTTTGCATTTGCAATATTTTACATTCATTTTTGTCACCCTTTATCTTTATATATATAATGTAATATAATATGTAACATAATAATATCATATATGATTTGTTCTAAAAATATTATAAATTAAAATATATTTATCAAAGACAAATTCTTACATTAGTTATGTCCAAAAATGTCTCATTCTTTTTTCCTTCCCTCCCCTCCCTGATGATACAAGCTAACTATATATGTATATATACATATATACATACAAACAGTGAGATATGTATTATATGATATGTCATATAATACATATCTCACTGTTTGTCACATTGGGAAATCATACATATTGCTTACACTACAGTAAAATACATGAAGGAAATAAAGTGAAGAATGGTATGTTTCAGATATTGTCCATGAATTGTGAAATGGCTGAACAAGTTGTGGCATATGATAGTTAAGGAATACTAATGTGTTATAAGAAATGAGAAGCAGGATGATTTCAGAAAAATCTGGGAATACCTGCATGAACTGATGCAAAGTGAAGTAAACAGAACCAGAAGGACATTGGGCACAGTGATTGCAATATTTCTTGATGAGCAACTGTGAATGACCTAGTTATTCTCAGCAATACAGTGATCTAAGAATGAAAAATGGCATCTCCCCTCTGAGAAAAATCAAAGCAAAACTGGAATCTGAATGCATATAAAAATAATATATTTTATTTCCTTTCTTCTTTTTTTTCCATTTGAGAACTTTTCCACAAAATAACTAATATGGAAACATGTTCTACATCATTACATATATAAAATCTTACTTTCCATTTAAGGTAGAGGGAAGGTCAGGGACAGAAAGTGGAAGGGTCATTATAAAAGAAAAAACCTGGAACTCAAAACTTTAAAAAATGCATGTTTTAAAAATGCTTTTATATGTAAAAGGGAAAAAATAAAATATTATTTAAAAAGAATGGTATCAGGGGGCAGCTGGGTAGCTCAGTGGAGTGAGAGTCAGGCCTAGAGACAGGAGGTCCTAGGTTCAAACCCGGCCTCAGCCACTTCCCAGCTGTGACCCTGGGCAAGTCACTTGACCCCCATTGCCCACCCTTACCAATCTTCCACCTATGAGACAATACACTGAAGTACAAGGGTTTAAAAAAAAAAAGAATGGTATCTTTCAATCTGCATTTGGGATCCATCTATTCTTTCTATAGTGGTGGACTATTTTTCAGCATGAGTCTCTTGGAGTTGTCCTGGATCCTTGTCTAGTTAACTCGTTCATAACTGATCATCATATATTACTTTTGTTACTATGTACAACTTTCTTTTGCTTCTGCTCCTTTCATTTTGCATCACTTACTATGGCCTCCCAGGTTTTTTGGTGATTATCTTGTTTATCAATTATGTGACAATAAAAGTCCATTGTAATCGTATACTCCAAGTTGTCCATCCATTCCCCAATTGATGGTTATCCCTTCAATTTCCAGATCTTTGACACCACAAAAAGAGGTGCTATAAATATTTTTGTATATATCATTTCTTTTCATTTTCCCCCTTGATCACCTTAGGAAATAATCTTAACAGTGATATTAATGGGTCAAAATGTATACAGAGCTTTATAGCTCTTTGATTATCATTCTAGATTCCTCTCCAAAATGGGTAGATCAGTTGTCAGTTCCATCAAGAATGTTTTAGTGTCCCTATTTTTCTACATCCCCTCTAACATTTCTCTTTTTGCCCCTTTATCATTTTAAACTACTTTTCAAAGGCTGCCTGTTCCCATTTTTAAAGATCCTTGGACAGTGATCATCAATGCAAATGTAAAATATTTCTTGAAATATTTTTTAAAGATAAAAAAGCATGCATTAGCATTTTATTTTGTGCCTTTGTTGTGATAACTGACTTTTTTAGTCTTTTTTATCCTTCCATAATTTAGATATCTAGAAAATTGGAACCTCAAATTTCTCCAGTATTTTTTCTTACTAAGACACTTCCTTGTATATTTGGTCTATTCTATTCTCTCTTTCCTCCTCTGTGTTCATGTGTGGATGTGTGTGGATGTGTATGTGAGAGAGAGAATAAGAGAGAGACAGAGAGTGACAGAGACAGAGAGAGAGATTTCCTCAAGAAGCCCACTGGGGATTGTGATGCTAGGTTCCAAATATTTTGGCTCCTTGTTATTGCTTGGAGGGAAAAATGTTTTAGAAATGTTTATAGATCTTTTCCATTTTCTGCCATTCTTTTTTGTTTCTGATCTTTAAAAAATATTTAAACAAGTTAAGTATTGGAACGTCAAAGAACAGAGGGAAAGAGGAGTGGAAATTTGGTACATAGGAAAATTCACTGTTATACCTAAGGCAAATCCTTGTTTTCTCCTTACATCTATTGTGTTTCTAGGAAATAAAAATCTCTAATAAATAAACAGAGGTCCTAGTTCTAGCTCTGCCAGGATGGATGAATCACATAAACTTCCTGGTCTTCTATTCTCTTATTTTCAGATTGAGAATTGAACGAGATTATACTAATATCTTATGAGAATCTTAGCAAGAACTCTAGTTAAGCCTTTCATTTTACATATGAGAAAACAGATACTAAAGGCATTTAAATTATGTGCCTGGTATTATGAGATTAATGAGTAGATTTGAAATACAAAACCATATTCTTTGACTCCTAATGTACTGAACCCTTAGATGATGTTTAAGGTGCTACCTAGATGTAAAACTGACATTCTATAGAATCCAAATATTTATTTCTTGTCTTTTTTTTGGTCTTTTTTTAAACCCTTAACTTCTGTTTATTGGCTCCTATTGGAAGAGTAGGGTGGGCAATGGGGGTCAAGTGACTTGCCCAGTGTCACACATCTGGGAAGTGTCTGAGGCGGGATTTGGACCTAGGACCTCCTGTCTCTAGGTCTGACTCTCAATCCACTGAGCTACCCAGCTGCCTCCTATTCTAGAATTCTTAAATCAAACCTGGATTACTTGTCTTGTCAATCCTGTTCTTTCTGCAAGTTTCTGAGGAGTCTAGACATCTATATAGTCCTGAGCAAATTGTTCTTGCATAACCTGGAACTGATCATCAGTAATGCTGGTCAGAGCTCTTTTGCCGGTTTTGAATGATTGACATCCTATTCGTGGAGCAATGTTTCTTCCAAACTAATTCCATTCCCATTTTCTATTTCTCTCCTTAAATTGTCCACTATGTAGTCACAATAGACTCTAAGAGGACTTTCTTTTCAACCAAAGCAAACTCCAATTGAGAGGAGTTTTCAAGTTTACCATTCTTGACTTCAATGAATTCATAATCAAAGTTAGGATGATGATGTGTAAAAAATGAGTATCATCTAAACCAGTGGTTCAAAAACTTTTTTGGCCTACTGCCCCCTTTCCAGAAAAAAATACTACTTAGCCCCCTGGAAGTTAATTTTTTTTAAATTTTAATAGCAATTAATAGGAAAGATAAATGCACCTGTGGCCATCACTGCCTGCCCTAGATTGCTGCAGCACCCACCAGGGGGTGGAAGTACCAACTTTGGGAATCACTGGTCTAAGGTAAAATATGATATAATAAAGACTTTCATAGAAAATACCCTGAGACAATTTAAAGAAGAAAAAAATAGTTTCAGAGGAAAGAGGGGAGGGAATGTTTCAAGGAGAAGATAAAAAGAAACTGTACATATCTGTTTAAAAAGTTATGATTGAACATATGTCAACAACTGGAATAAGACTTTACTACATTTCAGACTTGGGAAATAGTTTGATGAACTGATTAGTGGCAAGAATTAGGGACTTGAATTCAAGGAACCCTAAGTATTTCAGTTCAGTTGGAACAGAGAATGCCAAAACAGAGTCGTGATGTAAGCCTGGAGAGTTATTTAACTAATAACCTAAATTGAATTTATGGGTATCTAAAAGACGTGAAACATCATTCAGTTTGTCACAAGGTTCATAATCTATTACATTATTTGAATCATAAATGCTGTCCTCTGTAAAGTGAGCTTCATTTTTGGAAGGGTATTTTCAAATAATTATAACTATGCACAATACATTCACCTTCAGATTGGATAATTTTACCTAACAGTAATTACTTTTTCTATTAATAACTATTAAATGCTTTATTTTTCTTCTTTAAAATAGTTTAGCACATCCATGAAATTAAATGGCAAAGGGAATAATTTTTAGAAATTTTTAAATTAAATAATGCATACTTTCCTTGACCTTTTGATGTAACATTAAAAAATTATGGATTTTAACCCATTCAGAAGCACCTAATTCACAATAATTAGTGTTCTAATTTAGAGAGAATTTCCTCAAATGATACTAATAATTTTTCTATATGTGGTTATCTTACATTTCCATAAAACAGTACTTTTCATTCCTTTTTATTATTTTATGAATCATATTTAATTTTTCTTGAAAATTTAATTGCTAGAATTTGAAAATACTTTCACTTTCAAATTTCAATTGACCTGATTAAAGAAAAATAAACATTAAAAGCCTAATAAATTAATAAAAGGTAAACTTATCTGCCTTACAATTATAAAATTTTATTTTAATTCACAATTGACCTTATTTATAGGAATGAATAATATTTGCTTGAAAAGAAATGCTCATCCTCAAGGAATATCACACTCATAATTTCTTTTGCCTTTCAATAACCCTGCTTAGTCCCTCACATGGGGTGATGTCATCTCTACCACTAAGGAAAGAGTCCAATGCCAATGGGTTTTGGAATGGGTGGGTACATACACACACACACACACACACACACACACACACACACACACACAATGAAAGCATAAACAGAAAATAAGTAGAGAGCAAGAGAACTCAGTAATATAGATAACAAAAGTTAAAAGAGAAACCTCCAAAAACACTGTCTAAAAGAACAGAATAATAAAATGTCTTGAAATTGTCACATGTGCTCAAATTGAAAGAAGTAAGGGCATTTACTCTGAATCAAAGTTGGATAATTGGAAATATGATTGGTAATTTTGAATTTCTTTATGATATCCAAGAATTACACTTGCTCTTTGTGATACCAAAAGAAAGACTCAGAACTAATAAGTGGAAATTACAGTTTTCCACAGATTTAAACTATAAAAATCATTTTTATTTCAATTCTGTGGATAATTCAGATGAATGTGTTAAGAACCATTTTTAGCTTGTTAGTTCATTAATTTCTTCATATTTTCATTTTCCTTTGTAGTCTATATGTGGTTTTATTTACACATAAATACAGATTTTTTAATTGTGACCTTCCTGTAACTTTCTCCTTACCATATAAAATAACAGATACAAAATGTACAATCATAAACATAAAATGTGATTACATATTTTGGATTTCTGTGAAAGACCAGAAAATAATGTCAATCAATTGAATGAACAAATTGACTGATTTAGTTTATCAGTATGTAAATCTAGGACGTACACTATACAAAGAGAAGTTTTATATCATATAATTGAGGAGCAGACATACTAGAAAGAGTGCATTCATAAATTTGTACTGTGCTTTTAGTAATTGAAATTTACTTCTGACACACAATTTCATATTTTGAATAAAAGTGTACTCTCAGTAATGTGTTATTTCTTCAAAGCTGGCCTCAGAAACTTCCCAGCTGTGTGACCCGGGGCAAATCACTTGACCCCCATTGCCCACCCTTACTACTCTTCCAACTAGGAGCCAATACACAGAAGTTAAGGGTTTTTAAAAAAAGAAAGTAATGCATTATTCCTAAGTATCAAGAAACAGTCATCTTCACAGAGTTTAAATAGTGGGTAGATCAAAGAAAGAAATATATAATTGTAATAATTCAGTAGTCCAAGCTAAATTAACCATGATGACATGTAAAAGAAACAGTTTGAATGATATTAGCAAGGACTTGTATGATTGGGAAAGGATGTGAATTGTTCATGGAGGAAGTAAAGGAGATGGAAAAACTAAAGGCTGCCCTATAACTGGGGAATGTCAAAAAGCAGTAAATGAAGACCTTTGGCATATCAGATAGATCATCTTTGGAGACTATTTTAAATTTCGTGTAAAAGAATTATGGACAACTAAGTGGCAAAGTAGATAGAGTACTATGCCTAGAGTGAGGAAGACTCATCTTCCTTAGTTCAAATCTTTCCCCAGATACTTAATATCCGTGTAACTCTGGGCAAGTCACTTAACCTTGTTTGCCTTGGTTTCTTCATCTGTAAAATAAGCTGGGGAAAGAAATAGAAAACTACTCTAGTATATTTATCAAGAAAACCCCAATTGAAGTCACAAAGAGTCAGACAGGACTGAAAAATGTTTGAATAACAAATGAATTACATGTATGTGAATGTATGGATGAGTTCTTCAGTAGTTGAAGTAGAATATATTCCATTGAGAATATAGTCAGTAAATGAAACATGTCAATCCAGTTTTTTAGAGGGGTGACTCTATGCATATACCCTGTGATTCTTAGAATAAAAGGGAACATTATAAATCATTTAGTCCAAGCTTTCTTCTATTTCAAGAAATCCCTATTAAGGCATCTTTGTCAAATGCCCGACTAGCTTGTTTCTTGGCAGGACATGAAACTCAAGATCTTGTAGTCCTAGAGATTGACTAGATCCTTGATAGACAAATTGACTTGTTCAGTGTCACAAAGGTAATAAGAGGCAGAGGTAGAACTTGAGCTCAGATCTCCCTATCTATAACTATCACTCTATTCACTGTACTAGGCTGTCATTTTTGTAGTATTTATAAAGATAAATTAATTTAAATTTCAAATACACAATTTAATTTGCATTATGTTTTGGTGTTTAATATGTGGCTGTTTATGAGATATTTTTCTCCAGTTGGGCTAGTTTGAGTCAACATTTCTAACCTATTCAACAAAACAGAAAGTTATTGGGGGACGATTAGAAAATTTTAATTGTGAGACAGGGATTTTTATTATTTTGAAATTAAATATGCCTCCTGGATAAAACAAATAAAATAAATGTGACCCTGGGCAGGTAACTTGACCCCCATTGCCTACCCTTACCTCTCTTCTGCCTTGGAGCCAATACATAGTATTGGCTCCAAGACAGAAGGTAAGAGTTTAAAAAAATTAAATTAAATTAAATAAAAACCCTATAGCCAATTCCTGGCTTTGTTTGGTTGTCATGTAATGCAATGCTACTTTTTGATTTGATATATATGACTTCATAGAGTTTGAGTATGGTATAAGACCTGTTAGAGTACTAAAATAATTTTAAACTCAGTACATTAGTTTCATACTTGGTACTATTTCTACATGTTCTTAAATTATCTGGTTCATGCTATATTTGCCCTTACTTTATCCTACCTCTTAAAACACTCCAGGACTCAGTAAATCAGTGTATCAAGTGTAAGAGGGAAAGGAGGAAGCTGAATCTCATGGTGTTTTAATATGACTAATAATACCTACACACATGAATATTAACCTGCATAAATATCATACACACATAATGGAGTCAGTGAATTAAATATTTAGGGACATGTGACTAAAAATCAAATGGTAAATTTCACTTTTGTTTTCATTTTTAATCAATTTCCAGGCTATTTTGGGTCAACCATAGGCATTCCTCTGCATCTGTACTGAGAATGCACTACAAGAATTCATCTACTCAAGGGAAATATGTCACTTATAGTGCTCTCTTAAGGAACTTGGAAAAAATCTTTCTACTTATTTAGCACTTTTTATTGGAAAGTTCTATCTATATTTAGATAAATATACTCATAATGTACTGAATTCAAAAGGGGCAATTAGCATTTTATGTGAAACAGTAAATGAGCACTGTATGCTTAGAGTGATATAGATACTTGGATATGCATATATTGAACAATAAATACATTTCTTCATTTTTCCATTTGATATTTTCCTTTTAATATCTGAATTGTCACTATAACCACTAGTGTCATTGTATTATGTAGTGCACACATTCCAGACTCTCCATTTTATTAAATATTCATGTTCATCTGTAGTTATTGTTTTACATAAAAAAGCTCCCTCATTTTATAGTCCCATTAGAGCTTTAAACTTCAAAAAGACCAGGGAGGAGTGGAATGATGTAATTTCCACATAGGCAGCATAAGCCATACAGCAGACAAGGGAACATAGGATTAACTGGACATTGGTAAGTCTTTGGTGATAAAAGATGTGGTATCTGAATATTCTGACAATAGTCAAATATAGAATATACTTCCTTAATGATTTTCTATGTACCAAGGAGTCTAAGGAGGTAAATAAACTCAACAAAGAACAGTATTTTCTTACAATTATGATAGAACTTACTAGCAATTCAGCAAGATAACTTGTAAGGAACTAAATAATTATCACTGTAGGAATGCAAACAATGATTGGACAGTCAGTTTTCAGGGACATTTAGAGGGAAATTCTGCATTTTATAGGATACAGGATTAAATGACCATTAAAGTCCCAACAAAGCACAAGATTTTATTACTGCATAATATGAAAGAAAAATGGAAATGGAAAGGAGACTTGGAAACTAAGAGGAAATAGAGAAAAAGAAAAAAAAATGAAACTTCAGGCTGCAGATTTTGCAACTATGCCCTTACATTGTTGCTGCCTCTTAAAATGGTTATACTCCAGTATTTTACCGGGGAAAAAATAGCATGATATCTTTCACCAGTTCAGGAAAGAAATGTGGCACTATCTTTTCTTATAGTTGCCTTCATAGTCTTTTTTTTCTCTTTAACTAACTATAGAAACAGATATTCTTCTGCAATTTACAAGATGAGAAGCAAATGATGAATCACTGATGAATGAGTATAATGAGAATTCTCTTCCCTTTCAAAAAACTATCCCTATCATTTACTGTTACAAGCTCCTTGTACTCATTGCTATTAGTTTATTGATCAATGGAAAATAAAAGGATCACAATTTGTTTCATCTACTCTTGGGCAGAACAGCAAAAAGTACATATAGTCTGCCAGTATGAATGAAAGAAAAAAAAATATATGTGTGTGTGTATGTATGTGTGTGTGTGTGTGTTTATATTCTTCTCTCTGTGAAGCTTTATGAAAACAGTGAGATTCTAATTTTGGATTAATTTTATGCATTATGCCATATCTTTCTAGTCAATGTCTATTTTTAAACAGCTAGAAAATTCAGACCTTACTGAGATATTTGATTCATTGCAACTCATTTATGTAATTCTCTGAGCAGGAAAACCAGTATTTGTCAGTGTTCTTGCATATTTGTAGACTGTCACTTGCAAGTTGAGCTTACTCAATCTTTCATTCACATCCCATCCAGTAGTAATCACAAACACAGACTGTTTTTCACTTATTTAGTGATTAATTATTACAATAAGAAAAGATGAAGAAAGATATAGAGAAAAATATAGAGTAAGCTGCTATTATGAAAATGAATTATAGTTTTTTTCCTACCTAGTTGGTAGAGAAAAAACTCCAAATTTGACTTTTAACATAAAACAAGTATATAAAAATATTTAAGTATTCAGTATTAAAGGAGTAGCTTATGCTTCAGTGGAAAATATTAAAATGTCATGGTTGTTGGGAAGGTCTAAAATTGGTAGTGAAAACAAACCACTGATTGATTATCATTATATTGTCTTATTTTTAAATAACTTTCAATCTTCATTTTCACCCTTATTCCCAGGATTCAAAATTAAACCTCTAATTGTCTTGATGGTAGTTTTTATTAAAACTAAATTTCATAATAATGAAAGTAGCACTTAGAATCTTCTCAAAACTGATTTCTCTTTCAGACTTCCCTAATTCTGTTAATGACACCACCATTTATCCATTTGCACAATTTCAATTTCTTTTTTTTTAATTAAAAGGGAATTCTTTGTTCTCTCTCTGAGTTTGCACTTATGAAATGAATCCTTTATTCCTTTCTTTATTTTGAGTTAACACTTTGGTTAACATTAACTTAAGTACCCCTACTTAGTACCTCAGCAGATTGTGAAGACAGGATTAACTCTCCTTTGTCTACTTTTGAATTAAATCAACAAAAGCTTGAATACCCTACTTAGCAATAGGTGAAGGGGCTCTCTACCTTTTCAATTCAGTCAGTCAGGAAATGAGAATTCACAGATGAATTGGGAATTCAGCCAAGAATCTGTGAACTCTTTTGATGAGTATTTACCTCTCCAGAAGGTGACAAGTGATTCCTACAAACACTGCTCCTTGGGCAGTGCTAGGCAATTTGGAAGCTGTGATTGGCCCTTGTGAAAAGAGGAAGGGACAAGAAGCCACTATAAAAGGCCCTGAATTTCTGGGGCTAGAGAAGTTGGACTTCAAGAAGGAAGTCGGCTTCAAAAAGAAGGTCAGTTAAAGGAAGAAAGTTGGCCTCAGGAATCACCTTCAGCTTGAATCTTGACCTGCCTCTTGGAGGAAACATGGGTGTGTGGATTGCTAGCTTTCCCTTCCTGTCTTCTAGAGAGAGTTTAATTCTGGATAAAGGTGAACAAGTCCTGGCTGAGTTGAGCACCTAAGTAATATTTAGTTAGATAAGCTAATGTCTTCTCTACCCTTCTGTACTTCTCTTTCACACTTTCCATCTCTTTTGTAAATAAAAGCTATTAAAGTCATTTTGACTTTGAGCAATAATGCATTTATTTGGTGACTACCATATTATTTATAATTTTCATATATTTTAGTCAAACCATTAATTTTTAAACCCTACATTTTTTCAGTCATTAATTTTTAACCCTTACACTACCATATTTCTAATCATTCCAATTCAAAACCAGTGTCATCCCTGATGCCTTCTCCATACATTTTACGATTTAGTCCTACTGGCCTATTTGCTGCTTCTTATGCATAACACTACATTTCCTAAGACCTTTCATTGACTGTCCCCTCTATCTGAAATGTTCTTTGCCTAATTACCCTGATTTCTTTTCATTCTTAGATTAAATACAACCTCCCTTTAGGATGTCTGTTGATTAAGATGCTATTTATAGTAAAAGAGACAATTCAGAGCCTGAAGGTTTAAAAAAATCAATCCCTCTTTAATAAAATGCATATACAAATATCCCAGATAAAAGCATATATATTCAAATATATTATACATAATATATAAATAGCATATATTATAGAAATATTATGTTTTAAATGTATATTATACATTACATGTGTAATTATAAAATTATAATGCATATGATATATATTATATTCAGATATATATTAGAAAAAGAAAGTAAGTCCATGATCACAAGGAGTATGAGTTCTCTAAATCTCTCTCTTTCTCTCTCTCTCTCCTCCCCTCACTCCAATTTCTTTATGAGACAAGGAAACTTTTGAACATCTCTAACTGTTAAGATAATTCTTCCTTATATTGAATTTTAACATATCTTTTTCCTATTTTTAATCTATTCTATCTAATTTTGCCTTTAGGAGGCTAAGAAAAATCATTCTAATTTATTTCCTATAGGACCAGTCTTCTTAACACTTGAAATAACAAAACTTTTTCTTTTTTTTCCTTACTCCAAAAATTGCTAGTGCCTGTATAGGCTTGATCAGTTGAGATTATAATTTTATTAATTAGAATTTTTTTAAAAGTCTTGAAAGACCTAGTATGAAGATAAGATTAACTCTCCCCATGCCTATTTTTAGCTAATCCAATCAAGAACTTAAAGTACTTCTACTTGACACTGAGTTGTAAGTCATTTGATAGAGTGGGTGACAACTCCAGAAGTCACTGCCCCACCCCTGGGCAGTGCTAGGCAAATTGAAAGACTATGATTGGTTCCTGTAAAGTGGAGAAGGGAAAGGAAGTGATGTGGGAAAAAGACTATAAAAATTACTGAACTTCCTGTCCAAGGATCTTCTCCTTTGAATTTCTTCTTCTTTGGAGTTTGTCTTTGGAGACTCTGCTTAGGTGAGCTGGACTCAAGGAGGAGACTCTTTCCCTGAATCCTGCATCAGCTTGCTGGGTGAGTAGCTGGCTTTCCTTTTCTGGCTTCTGGAGAGACAGGGTTCCAGAGATTCTTGCCTTGGCTTTGAGGGAAGCTACATTGGTAGCACCCTAGCCAAAGATACTGCTGAGACTTCTGGCTGAGGATTAAAGGGAAGATCCATGTGGAGACAGAGTCTTTGAGAAGACCTGTCAGGGGTGAGCCTGGCTTCTCAGGAGAAAGGCTGGTAAGCTTATTAAAATCCTTCTCTTTATCTACATTTTTCCACTTTCACTTTTTCTACTTTTTTGTAAATAAAGCTGCTAAAAGTCATTTTCACTTAAGGTGTAATATTTTTAAAACAACAACCACAATATTACTTTAGAATTCTCATATTTAGCATAAAACCTAAATTTAAATTCTTAAACTAGGAAACAGGAACAAAAGCTAAGAAGTAAATACTACCTCAAAGAATGAGTCATAAAAACCAACAATAATAAACCAGCTGTTAAAGTACAATTGAATTGATTCTGAATATTTAACTTCCCATAGTTATAAACTCAAAATGAAGATTATAAAATCAGAGAAAATATTTTATAACTTAATAGAATAATGAAGCCAAAAAAGATATCAAATTGTATACTAATAGATATATAGGAGTCTGAGGTGGAAAAATACTCAAATAGCATCAGTGACAACAACTTAGCCTTTAAAATTTATGATTGTCAAATCTACTATTTATCAATTATAACTAGAAAATGAACCATTGCAAAAGAATAGAAATTCCAAAAATAAGTATGATAACCAGATTAAATTAGACAATGAGGAAAGGAATTATTGTTTTTAAAGACAACTCTTACCTTAAAATCTATTTCAGGTATAACAAAAAATTTAATTTTCAAAAACAAATAATATATCAAAACAGTAGAGGGCCCACTATATTCTGAGTGGTTAATAAATACTTGTTAAATTAACTAGAATGAGAGAGGATATAGTATATTTATTCCAACCTTAAAGAAATTGAGGTAAAAATGATAGCTCTTTAAGTTTTGTACTTATATGTGAAATATAAAGTAAATTATCTCTGTAATGAGGACTCTCCACATGTTCATATCACCTTATATGAGGCATCCCACTTCTGGGAGGAGACATTTTGTATTTGACCTACCATGTGTTTAACAACACCTTCTCTTCATTGACTGTGAAGCTTGAACCAGATGCAACTTTAAAACTAAGAGATATAGACAGTCAACTTTTCTCTGCCCCAGAACCTCCATTTTCCTCTAGTTTAAATGTGAACATTCAAATTCATCTTCTGCAAAGGCTTTGATGCAGTATAGGAGAAAAAATTACTTTCCTCTCCCTGATTTTAGGAACTGTGGCTCTGAGAAATGTGGTTGTTGTTTTGTTTTCTTCTGTTCCATTTGTCTCTTTGAATTCTAGGCACAGATTGTAGAATTCCCATTGGACCTAGGAGCTAGCGACATGGCAATCTTGGTAGCAGAAATCCAGGCCAACTGTTTCATCCAGCAATAACAGGGAAGCATGGAGAGGCCAGGTTCTCTGGAATAGTCTTGGGTGGGATTTTGACTTGTAACTTGATAGAACAGTTTTTTTTGGAATTTAGCTAAACTATAAACCTAATCTTCCCTTCCTCAACCAATAAGATGGTGGGGGGGGGGGGGGAAGGAGGGTAGATTATACTCCTAAGGATTGTAGAAGGAGGATGATTTTCTTATATCTTTCAAATAAATATTACTTTTTAAAAAACAATCTGACTGTTTAGTAGGGAAATAGATTATTTTATTAAGCAAGAGACCCCCTAGAATTGAGGGAACAACATTAGTGGGGGTTGGAGTCAATGACATTTTGAGCCTGACCATTTTCCCATACCTATCCTCCCTTAAAGAAAAGAGAGAACTCTGGAGGAGGGATGAAATATAGCATCCCTAGTCTTTATGTAGCTGAGACCAGAGTAGTTTTTGTTATTCTTATACTTTATCATTTGATCCTCACAACGACTTTGTAAATAAGGTGCTATTGTTATTCATTTTTCAGATGGGGAAACAGGTGGAGTAATATTAAGAACCTTCACATATTAAGGCAAGATGTAAATATGGGTCCCCTTGATTCCACATCCAACAGCTTTTTCAGGACATTAAATTCATCAAAGGAACCCTTTATTACCTGAAAATCAATAATAGAGTTAAATTTATCATATTTTTATTTCCTATTTAAAAACCACAGCATTAATAGTCCTTCCCAGTCGAAAAATAAGGCATCATTACAATTTCTATATTTATACCACATGTATAATATTAAGCATTAATTTTATATTGTAGTACTTATTCATGTTATTCCTATTATAGGTTCCTTAATATTAAATAACTCTGACTTAATGGATGTACTGTCATTAAAATAGTTCAGTTATTTCAACTGGCTCTATATTTTCTAAATAATAGTTTAATGCTTCATAAAATGGAAAAGCTAGAGAATAGTAAGCATATCACATTGTTCAAGAATTATATTAGAGGTAGATCAGCAGTCATAAGAACAAAGCTATTTAATTACTAAAGCCATTAAATACTTACTTTTGCTGAAAATTCACCCAAAGAATGCTAAATGAAATTGATATATTCTTATAGAACTTGTGGAAATGCCATTTCTAGTGCCTAAATCAGATATCAATGAACCCTTTTTAAAAATATTTCTTTGCTATGTAAGTGCATAGAAAAAATGGTTCCTTTTCCCACCAGACATTAGTTTGCACAAGTCTGCAAATACCAAGCCTGTAAAATTATCTGGACCACATGACCATTAAATGTAGGCTGTGCTACTAAATTTATAAGCATTTCAAGTGATGTGCTTCAGAGTCAGTGACTTGTCTAATTTTTTACCTAACCTCAATTCTCTATGACCTTCTTCTTCCATTTTTCTAGTGACTGGGTTATACTGTTCTCACTTATTCCTACTTTTCACTGTCCACTGAAGTAGAAGCACAAGATCCGTAGTTCAAAGACCTGGGTTCCAAAAACAATTCCATCATTTTATACTTGGATAACTTTGGAAAGACCACTTAATATAATCAAGACCTAGTTTCCATGCTGGTAAAATGAGTGGGGAGGAGTGAAAGGGAAAGACTGTTCCTGAGGCCCCAGTCCACTTTACAAGGAAAAAATAATTTCTTTTGATTTCCTGTATTTCTATAATTCTCTTCTGTCCCTGAGATCTATCTTTCAGATGATTCTTCGAATTGGACTTCCATTTACCTAACATCTTTCTGGGCAAGATGACTTTTCCCAGACAGCCCCAAAATAGAAATTTCTGGTTCCTTGCATCTTTTCTCAATAATAATAAGCTTTGTCAGAGTAAAGAAAGAAAGGCTGTGATAAGGAATGTACATCCATAAAAATGTATGGGAGACATCCTTAAAAAGGTATGGGAAGTAAAACATAAAGTATAGGAAGAAGTAGAGAGGGAATACATAAAAAAATCTTATTTAAAAATAAACAATGTAATAGGGGAAATATGAAACTGGCATGAATCTAATAATCTTATTTATTCCAAAAGGAGTAGGGGAAAAGGATAGAAAAGAGAGAGAGAGAGACTATTTTCCTTGCTGCTCCATTTAGTTTGCTATTCTGTAGTTGTCATGTGGGCCCCCTAACCGTACTCATATGGAAGTCCAAGCAGCATCAAACATGGAAGAGAAAATGTCAAAATCCCAATCTTGCCTCAGTTTAAATTTTTCTCTGCCTGCTGACTTTCATACATCACTTCCCAGGAGCCAACTGAGGCTTTCTATTTTGCCTGGGCTACCTAAGGAGGAAGTCCATTCTGCCTGCCTCCTGGCTCTCAATCTTTTATCTTCTTTCTCTATTGATGCCTTTTTTTCTGACTGATTACAGGGGGCACCAAAGCTGCCATTTTATCCTCATGAACCAAGTCCTCTCAAAAAGTTCCTCACACAACAGAAACAAAATATGGGGAGTATGAAAATAATCAATTTAATTCAATAGCTCTTAAGTTCTTTAGCACATTTTACATACAATATATTGACAACAAAATAAAAAGTAGATGCCGTCATCCTTTAAGAAAAACAAATTGCTCCTTTCAGAGTTGATTTTTGGTGACACAACCTGCAGTTCATGTGTCACACCCCCTTAGGAATATGTATTAGAAGGTCCATTTCCTCTAATCAGAGAACTGGAAGGGATACAAGTAAGCTTCTGGCTCAACTGATTTATGTTACAGATGATTTAGCTGAGGTCCAGAATGGGATAATGCTTTATCCAAATACTCACAACTCATTTTGTACCTGAGCTTGTGTCCAATAACCCAAAATTAGTTTTCTTCATCAATTTTTTCCAGATTCTTTACTTCCTTACTTTGTTCTCCTGAGAGTTGGGATGTACAACTCACCAGATATCTACTATGCTAAGGTCAGATCAAGATGAAAATAATATTCACCATAAAATATCATATAGACTCGTTTCTGATTTCCATCCTTTGCTTGATAGATTCAGTTTTTAAACAGCAAAACTTAAGCCCAGATCTTTGAATACATATTTATATTAGTTTTGTCTTCTTTGTTTTTTCAATTGGGAAGAGTATAGTGATGGAAAGGATAGAATACAGATCTGAAGATGAAATTTAATTTAAAAATACTTTAGATGGTGGTGTCAGAGTAGAAAAATGTATGATAAAATTCTCTCTTAAATAACTTAAAAATTATGCATCAAATCAATTTTGAAGAGGCAAAACCATCAAATGGTCATGGTAACACATTTTTCCATGCCAAGAAAACTTAGGAGGTCATAAGATGTGGTCTATGATATTGGGGTGGAAAATAGCCCAGAACATAAAAGTGGAAACACCAGATAAAGTGAATCACGGAAAACTTCAAAACTCCCATTACTAGTTTGGAAAATAGTAGTCATGCAAAATATATTTTCATATTAGTCATGTTTAGGAAGAAAACACTGAGGAAAAAGTAGGAAGATAAAATTTTTAAAAGTATGCTTTGTTCTGTAGTTAAGAGTCTATCAGTTCTTTTTCTGGAGATGGATAATGTTTTTCAAAACAACTCCTTCAGAACTGTCTAGGATCTTATTTTGCTGAGAATACCTAAGCCATTAACATTTGTACAATATTTTTGTTACTGGACAATGTTCTTCTGGTTCTGCTAACTGCACTTTGCATCAGTTCATGTAATTATTTCCAGATTTTTCTGAAAGAATTCTGATCATCATTTCTTATATACAACACTATCCCATCATAATCATATACTGTAATTTGCTCCGCTATTCCTCAATTTATGGGTATCTCCTCAATTTCACATCCTTTGCCACCACAAAAAAGGTTGCTATAAATATTATGTGTATTACATATTGTAATATCCATGATCTCAAGTGGGGTTAAAGCTGCCTCACAGAATTCCACAGTGCCTCCAGAAGGCCAGGAGAGGGGGAAGTTAAGCACCTAGATATAAAAAGCCAGGACACCCAACTTGCAAGGACGCTTTGTACACTCCTTTTTAGGTTCAAGGGGCTGGGAAAGAAAGTTAGGTTGCTCTTTTTGCTAGCTCATCTCTGACCTCAGGGAGTAGAGTATTATTTTGCTGGTTTACTCCCTAGAGACTATACCAGGCTGTGAGCATTGGGAGAAATTGCCTCACTTGCAGTATCTTAACTGATCTCTATTTTAAACAGATCTTCAATCAAAGTTACCTTCACCATCTTAAATTTAGTAACATTAGATTAGGAGAAAAGTTAATGAGTGAGATAAAAGTTAAGTTATTCAAAACACTTTCCCCCCTGGGGAATATGAAGCCAACAAGTTTATTGAAAACTTTAGAGCACTTACCTCCTCTTCATTCCTAAAATCTACCTCCCCTCTCCCTGTTTTACTGAAATTAATAAATCCCTTTCTTAGTTGGATTTGAGAACCTGTGTGAAGTTATACTAGGCTATACTTACCATCAATATACATTACCTAAGCAAAATCTCATCCACACAAACACTGGTGCAGTTTTTTGACTGAGAGAAAGTCTGCTGTGTTGAAGTCATCTTGAACCTTTACTATCCTAAGGTTTAGAGAATAGTTTTAAATAGTGGGAGTGACTAATCTCAGTGGGATTATTTCCTATCATTCTACCAATTTAGCCCTGGATAAATCAAACTTGTTCAGCCTCCATTACTTGACCTAAAGGGGATTCAGTTAACTGTTATTTCCTTCTGCTCTAACTACTTCAAGAGGGGGAAGGGGAAGAATTCTATTCACTCCTACCCCTCCCTCTTGCTAGGATAGCAGCATCCTCCTTGCTCTGACTCCATTACCAACCATTGCTAATCTGATCCAATTCAACAAAAAAGGGCCGGTACAAATATTATGTGTATACATATGCACTTTCTACTTTTTAACTCTACATTTTTCTAATCAATAATAATTTAACAGCATTTTGCTATATGACAATAGAGAACATTTATTTCTTCATTTGAAAACTGACTGTTCCTATCCTTTGATCATTTATCAATTGGATAATAACTTGTATTCTTCTAAATTTGGCTCAGTTC
Organism: Gracilinanus agilis; assembly: GCF_016433145.1. Classification (NCBI taxonomy): domain Eukaryota; kingdom Metazoa; phylum Chordata; class Mammalia; order Didelphimorphia; family Didelphidae; genus Gracilinanus; species Gracilinanus agilis. The sequence goes on from NC_058130.1 coordinate 72,819,509, forward strand.
ATTATATGTTTGAGAAAAAAGACCTTTACCAGAGAAACTTGATTTAAAATTTCCCAACAGTTTTCTGCTTTCCTTCTAATCTTGTTTGCATTGATTTTGTTTGGGTAAAAACCTTTAAATTTATTATAACAAAAATTACCCATTTTATATTACAGAATCCTCTCTATCTCTTGTTTGGTCATAAATTCTTTCCCTTCCCATAGATCTGATATATAAACTCTTCCATGCTCCCTTAATTTGCATGTAGAATTAACTTTTATGCCTAAATAGTGTACCAGTTTTGACTTTATCTTGGTATATATTATGAGATTTTTGTTTTTATTTAATTTCTGCCAAACTACTTTCCAATTGGTCCAGCAGTTCTCATCAAATAGTGAGTTCTTGTCCCAAGACCTAGGATCTTTGTGTATATAAAACTATAGAGAAATATGCTCATTTAATACTGTGAATTACTAGCCAATCTATTCCCATGATCTACTACTTGATTTCTTAGCCAGCATTAGGTTGTTTAAATGATTAACACTTTGTAATACATTTTAAGATCTGATATGACTAAGCACCTCCCTTTACCTTTTCATTTTTGATACTGGGAATTTAGTTTTTTTTTTAATCAAAATAACCAATGGTTTATTTCTTTTATTGTGCTTCCCTCCCCACCATAAAATTAGCTCTTAGCTTCATGTATTAATTCAATGGATTTATGACATTCAATTTTATTCTGTTATTTTTCTAATTTTTTTACTTTTCAATGTGTTGATCTGCTCTTTCTCCGTTTTATTCATGTAAACATAGAGATATAAAATTTCCCCAAAGTATTACTTTACCTTCATCCTATAAATTTTGGTATGTTGTATCACTGCTGTCACTCCCTTTAATGAAATTGTTATTTGCTTCTTTAATTTGTTCTTTGACCTACTCATTCTTTAGGAATAGATTATATAATTTCTAATTAATTTTTATACTATGTTTGCCTGGGCTTTTATTGAATGTACATTTTATTATATCACATTGTAAAAAGGATGCCTTTAATATTTTTACTTTTCTGCATTTGATTCATCTACTATTTTTTCTTTTTTTAGTGTGATTTATCTAGTTCTTAGAGAGGAAAGTTAAGGTCCCCCACAAGTATAACTTTACTGCTTATTTCCTCCTATAACTGATTTAACTTTTCCTTTAAGAATTTGGATACTATGCCTTTGGTTACCTATAAGTTTAGTAATGATATTATATCACTGCCTATAGTACCTTTTAGTAAGATGGAGTTTCTTCACTTACCTATTTTATTTATATCTATTTTTAGTTTTCCTTTATGAATATCCATGATTGCTAACTCTTGCTTTCTTTACTTCAGCTGAAACATAACAGATGCTGTTCCCAAACACTTATCTTTAATCCTTATTAGTCTCTCTATTTCAAGTATGTATCTTGAAAATAAAATGTAGGATTTTGGTTTTTAGTCTACTTTCTAATCTATTTCCTTTTAATTAAAAAGTTCATCTCTTTCACATAGTCTGAAGTAAATTTCTTTCTCTCCTGTGTCACTCTCGTGATGTCACCTCCCATCACCTGGAGGCCAGATACCACTGAGCAAATTGAGGATAGACTAGCCTCTAGAAAAGGGAGTAATGGAGTCAAGAATATCATGAGACCAAGAGGGCAGGATGATCTTCTCTGTAACACCCCATAGACTGCCCCCATTGGAGGCCCAGGCAAATTAGAAAATTATGATTGGCCCCTGAGAAGTCACATGTTAGTAGGTGGAGATTAGGCTGGATAAATTGAGGCAAGCAAAGAACTGAGTGCCTCTGGATTTCCATGCTTGGTGGTGACTATCTTCTTCCATGTTGGTATGGTAGGGGACCCAAAATGGTGGCCACAGGTTAGAAAAGCTAAGACTTCTCTACCTTTCTCCTATTTTCCCTCTCTTCCTACTACTGCTTTGATTTAATAAAGTTATTATGCTACTGCCAGTCTCCTAATTTTTAATTCTTAAAACATTCACAGTTAAGATTTCTAACTGTATATTTACTTCCAACATATTTCTCCCAGTTTATCCTTCTCTCTTTGTCTCTCTGTCTCCATCTCTGTCTCTCTTTCTCTCTGTCTGTCTCTCTGTCTCTGTCTCTCTCATTTTCACCCTGCCCCTCCTTAAACATTTTTGCTCCTGACCATGGTCCCTCCAAATTGTACCTCCATACTATCAATTTCCTACTTTAATTCATCCCCTTCTCTTCCTGGGAAGACAAATATATATATATATATCCAACTGAATGTGTATATTATTCCATCTTCCAGTCAATCTTTATGAGAGTGTGTTTCAAATACTGATTATCACCATCCCCATTTTCTCCTCCACTGTAAAACCTATTTTTGTACCTCTTTAATATGGAATACTTTACCCCATTCTGCCTCTCCCTTCTAATTTCTTTCAGTGTATTCCTCTTTCTTGCACCTTAATTTTGTTGTATTTTTTCATATCATCCCGTCATAGGTAACTTGTACCCTTTCCCTCTGTCTATTTACATTCTGTCTAATTGCCTAATAATGATAAAATTCTTAGAAGTTACAAGTATCATTTGTCTTGTAGGAAGGGAAATAGGATAATCCATAAATCAAAGGAGCTAAAAGGCAAAGGAGATACAATTTTAAATGAGAATCATCTACCTATAAAACTGTATTGAATCTTTTATGATTTCTCTTTCCTGTCTACTTTTTTATGTTTCTCTTGATTCTTGTATCTGAAAATCAAATTTTTTTGTTTAGCTCTGGTCTTTTCATCAGGAAAGCTTGTAACCTCTCAATTTCATTATTATTTTTTTATTTCTTTGAAGGATTTCACTCAGTTTTCCTGTGTAGATGATTCTTGTTTAATATTATAGCCCCTTTGCATTCTAGCTACTTTGATTTCTGGAATACCATAATTCAAAACCTCTAGTTCTTTAGGATAAAAACTGCTAAATCCTATGTTATCCTGATTTTGATTCCGTATTTGAATTGTTTCATTCTAAGTGCTTTTAGTATTTTCTCCTTCACCTTGGAGCTCTAGAATATATTAATGATATCCCTAGGAGTTTTCATTTTGGATCTCTTTTAGAAAGAGATCAGTGGATTCTTTCAATTTTTATTTTACCCTCTTGTTCTAGGATAACCAAAAAAATGTTAATGATTGCTTGAAATATGCTTTCTAGGTATTTTTTCATCATGGCTTTATCATTCTAAAAATTCTTAAATCATCCCTCCTCAATGTACTTTCCAGCTTTGTTGTTTCTGCAGTGATATATTTGACACTTTCTTCTATTTTTTTCTTCTTTTTATTTTGTTTTATTTTGTCTTTAAGTCTTATAGAGACATTAGCTTTCATTTACCTAATTCTAATTTTAAAATAATTATTTTCTTCAGTGAGTTTTTAATACCTCCTTTTCCTTTTGGATCATTCTACATTTTAAGGAATTTTAAAAAATTAATTAATTTATAATATTTTTCCATGGTTACATGATTCATGACTTTTCCTACCCCTCTTCCCTCCCTCCTTCTCATCCTTCCAGAGCTGAGAAGCAATTCCACTATGTTATACATGTGTCATTGTTAAAAACTATTTCCATGTCATTTATATTTACAATAGAGTGATTTTTTAACATCAACACCCCAATCACATTCCCATTGAACCACGTGATCGATCATATGTTTTTCTTCTGTGTTTCTACTCCCACAGTTCTTTCTCTGAATGTGGATAGCATTCCTTCTCATTAGTTCGTCAAGATTGTCCTGGACCATTGCATTACTTCTAGTAGAAAAATCTACTACATTCTTTTGTGCCACAGTGTATCAGTTTCTGGGTACAGTGTTCTCCTGGTTCTGTTCATTTTGCTCTGCATCAATTCCTGGACGTTGTTCTAGTTCACATGGAATTCCTCCAGTTCATCATTTCTTTCAGCACAATAGTATTCCATCACCATCAGACACCACAATTTGTTCAGCCATAAGGAATGTTTTTCTTCAAATTTTTAGTGTTTACTTTAACAAGTCACTGACTTTTTTGTGATTCTCTTGAATTTCTCTCAATTCTTTCCCCAATTTTTCTTGTAACTCTCTTAAAGATTTTTTAACTTCAATTTGAGCTTGACATGGAATTCTTTTATAGCCTGACATGATTTCACATTTTTCTTTTAGGTCTTAAACATACTCATTCTGCATCATTTTCCTCTTCTGAGTCTTTGCTTTGAATCTCTGTCATCATCATACATTTCTACTTGCAGGGTGACACCCCCCTGAAAGTCTCCCAGTGAATATTCAGTCCCAGAGGTATGCTGGAAGAGAGACTCAGCACATAGACTTTCTCTATTTCCCTTCTATCAGACATTCCTGGCTGGCTCCTCTCTTTATTGCTACAGTAAAAAAAAGACCTATATGAACTATGAACTCATGTACAGTGAAGTTAAAAGAATTGAAATAGCATTGTTCACATTAATAATAATGTTCTAATGATGATCAACTATGTATGTTTCAGCTACTCTGAACAAGAGTATGGATGAACTCTTAATACAAATTGAAGTACGATTTTCTCATCTTATTTTTCTTCCTTTTTTGCAATATGGCTAATATATAAATATCTTTTTTATGATTTCACACATGAAATTGATATAGTACAACTTTCCTTCTCAATGTATGAGAGAAAGAAAATTCAGAATTCAAAATTGAAAAGGAAAAAAAACTTAAATATAAATAAAAAATAATTTTACAAAGAAAAAAGAAAATCACAACAATGAGGCATATTAAAAATTCGTGGAATGCAGTCAAAGTAGTACTTAAGGGGGAAATAGGACTGCACTGAGTAAATGTTTGAGGGGAAAAATAGAGTGAGATGAATTATCTCAAATAAAAAAAGACTCAAAAGAGCTATTACAATGGAGGGGAAGATGGGGTAGAGTAGCAGGGAACACTAGAAACTCTCATCTTATTGGGTTAAAAGTGAGAATAACATATATAGTCTGCTGGATACAGAAATATATCTTACTCTATAATGAAGTAAAAAAAAGGAATAGAGATAAGGGAAGGGGGATAAGAAATGAAAGAAAAAAGGCAGACCCATTGGGGGAGATGGTACTCAATGAGTAGTAACAGAGTGAAAGGGGAGAGAATGATAAAATAAAAGAAGGGGAAAGAATGGAGGGAATACAAAGTTAATTATCATAACTCTAAGTGTGAATGAGATGAACTCATCAATAAAATGAAATGGTGAGTAGAATGGATCAAAAACCAGAATCTTATAATTGTCTACAAAAAACACATTTGAAGCAAGGAAACATGCAAAGATGAAAGGTATGGGGCTGACACAGAATCCAATCCTTCAACTGAAGTTAAAAAAGAAAAAAAAAAGTAGTAGTAGCAATCATGATTTCAGATCAAGCTAAAGTAAAAATAAATCTTATTAAAAGAAAGAAATTGGTTTTTTCCGGGTTAAGATGGCGGCAGAGTAAGAAGCAGCTCTTAACCTCTCCTGACCGAAACACACAAAACTCCTCAAGGGGACATAAAAACAAGTCAGACGAACAGAGGAACCCCACAACAGGGCACAGCGTGGAAGGTACGTGGAATCGAGACAGTTCCAGGCTAAAAAGGGCTCTCACTCACTCAATCGCGAGCTGAGCAACCGCCCCACCCCCAACCCCTCCACACTCACCTATAGCTCCGAACCCAGCTAAAAAGAAATAGAGCAAGTTTGGGACACCCATCAAGTCATTGGCAGCTCCGGGACCTGTTCCTGAGAGCAGCAAGACTTAGGACCCCATTAAGTCAAGAACGCACGCGAAATCTGAGCGTGCGGGAGCAGAGAGTGGACGCTGGGCGCGCGCCCGCTGAGCAGAGGCGTGGGTGGAGGCAAACACAGCCAGGAACTAAAGCCTAAGTGGGGAACCAGTGCAGACGGGTATACAACTGTGGAAGTAGCTCCCTGAGACTTGTAAAGGAGCCTCCTGCAGAGGATCAAGCAAGGGAATCCACCAGGGGGCTTGACCTTGGAAAAAACTAGAACTCAGACCTCAGGAGCCAATAGATCTCAGACAGACACAGAGAGCGAGGATAAACCTGAGAAGCTGCTGGGCTAATGATGGCTAATCAGTTACAGGAAATTCAGAAGAGAAAGAATAATAACAAAAAAAAGAAGTCTTTAACACTCGACAGCTTCTACACAGAGAAAATCCAGACAACCGAGCAAACAGAGGAGGAGAACAAACAACCATCCAGACCCTCCCCAAATAAGGAAAACTCCTCACAAGCTATGGAAGAGTTCAAATCTGAGATTCTGAGGAAAATGGAAGAGATCTGGCAAGAAAATAACAGCTTAACAGGTAGAATCTTGCAACTGGAAAGCGAGGCTCAGAAACCAAATGAACTGATAAGCAAATTGAACACAAGAAATGACCAGATTGAAAAGGAATACCAGAAGATTATGGCCGAAAACAAGAAGATTATGGCCGAAAACCAAAAGATTATGGCCGATTACCAGAAGATTATGGCCGAAAACCAAAAGATTATAGCCGAAAATCAATCCCTAAAGGCTAGAATTGAGCAAGTAGAAACTAATGATCTCTCAAGACAACAAGAACAAATAAAACAAAGCCAAAAGACTGAAAAAATAGAAGGAAACATGAAATATCTCAATGAGAGAGTGACAGACCAAGAAAACCAGTCTAGAAGAGACAATTTGAGAATAATTGGTCTTCCAGAAAAACCAGAAATTAATAAAAACCTGGACTCTATACTAACAGAAATAATTCAGCAAAATTGCCCTGAAGTCCTACAACAAGAGGGCAATATAGACATTGAAAGGATTCATAGAACACCTGCGGCATTCGATCAAGAAAGGAAAACACCAAGAAACATCATTGCAAAATTCAAGAGTTTCCAAGCAAAAGAAAAAATCTTACAAGAAGCCAGAAAGAAACAATTCAAATATCAAGGAGCAAC
>NC_058130.1:72841473-72841898 GCF_016433145.1 Gracilinanus agilis
AATTTGGTAGGACTCCTTCTTTGCTTATCATATCAAATAATTTGTATAGTATTGGGATTAGTTGCTCTTTGAATGTCTGATAGAATTCACTTGTGAATCCATCAGGCTCTGGCGATTTTTTCTTAGGGAGTTCTTTGAGGGCTTGTTCAATTTCTTTTTCTGATATGGGATTATTTAGGTATTCTATTTCTTCTGCTGTTAATCTAGGCAGTTTATATTTTTGTAAATATTCATCCATATCTCCTAAATTGTTATATTTATTGCCATATAATTGGGCAAAATAGTTTTTAATGATTGCCTTAATTTCCTCTTCATTAGAGGTGAGGTCTCCCTTTTCATCTTTGATACTGTCAATTTGGATTTCTTCTTTCCTTTGTTTTATTAGATTGACTAGTACTTTGTCTATTTTATCTGTTTTTTCAAAG
>NC_058130.1:72841995-72891109 GCF_016433145.1 Gracilinanus agilis
TTCATTGATCTCTGCCCTCCTTAATTTGTTAATATATGCACTCAAGGACATAAATTTCCCCCTGAGTACTGCCTTGGCCGCATCCCACAGAGTTTGGTAGGATGTCTCATCATTGTCATTTTCTTCAATGAAATTGTTGATTGTTTCTATGATTCCTTCTTTGACAAATTGGTTTTGAAGAATCATATTATTTGATTTCCTATTAGTTTTTGATTTTCCTGTCCAGGTGCCCTTACTAATTATTATTTTTATTGCATTATGATCTGAGAAGGTTACATTTATTATTTCTGCTCTTTTGCATTTGTTTGCAATGATTCTATGCCCTATAACATGGTCAATCTTTGTGAATGTGCCATGTGCAGCTGAGAAGAAGGTGTATTCCTTTTTGTCCCTATTTATTTTTCTCCACATATCAATTAGATCTAATTTTTCTAGGACTTCATTCACCTCTCTTACCTCTTTCTTATTTATTTTTTCCATTTGCAAGATTCTACCTTTTAAACAGTTATTTTCTTGCCAGATCTCTTCCATTTTCCTTAAAATCTCAGTTTTGAACTCTTCCATAGCTTGTGAGGAGTTTTCCTTATTTGAAGAGGGTCTGGATGCTTGTTTGTTCTCCTCCTCTGTTTGCTCGGTTGTCTGGATTTTCTCTGTGTAAAAGTTTTGTGGAGTGTTAAAGACCTCTTTTTCTTGTTGTTATTCTTTCTCTTCTGAGCTTCCTGAGACTGGGTAGCCATCTTTAACCCAGCAGCATCTCAGGTTTATCCTCGTGCTCAGGGTCTGTCCGCGGTCTTTTGGCTCCTGAGGTCTGAGTTCTGGTTTTTTCCAAGGTCAAGCCCCCTGGTGGACCCCCTTGCTTGATCCTTTGCAGGCGGTTCCTTTATAAGTCTCAGGGCACTGCTTCCACAGTCGTACACCTGTCCACACTGGTTCCCCACTCAGGGTTTCAGAGCTTTAGCTCCTGGCTATGTCTGCGTCCACCCACGCCTCCGCCCATGCCTGTGCTCTGAGCTGGCGTTCTGCACCTGCGTCCATTCTGCTCCCGCGCTCAGATTTCACATGCGCTTTTTGGCTTATTGGGGTCCTAAATCTTGCTGCTCTCAGGAACAGGCCCCGGAGCTGCCAATGATTCGATGGGTGCCCCAAACTTGCTCTATTTCTTTTTAGTTGGTTTCGGCGCTATAAGTGTTGTGTGTGGAGGGGGTGGGGGTGGGGTGGTTGCTCAGTCCGCGATTTAATGAGAGCTGTTTCACCCCCTTATAGCATGGAAATGCCTCTATTTCCCTGTGCCCTGTTGTGGGGTTCCTCCGTTCGTCTGGACATGTTTTTATGTCTCCTTGAGGAGTTTTGTGTCTTTCGGTCAGGAGAGGTTAAGAGCTGCTTCTTACTCTGCCGCCATCTTAACCCGGAACTCCCAAAATTGATGTTTTTAAATAGATTTGACCATGTTTTTACTCCCTACTTACATATCTTTATAGAATCTCTACTTTTAGGCTCTAATACAAATGTCTTGCTTTGATTTTTAAAACTTTTAATATTATAATATCCCAAATATTAAAAGCTACCTTTTTTCATTTAATTTTCTCAATCTCAGTTTTAGTGAAATTTACCCACTGTCTGTCCCTTACATCATTCTTTATAAGATATTTTAGCAGTCATCTCTTCAAAAGAGCTATTCCCTATAAGAAAGTATTCCTTCCTCACCTCCAAATGTTAAAATTCATATCCTTTCAAGCATAACATAGGACAGGAGCTACCTCCTGAGGACTTTACTGATGGCATAATTTTAAATTAGATTATTGGAACCTCCATAGATTAATTTGTATGTGTTTCTTTGATTACTAATGTGCATCTCACATATTCCAGGTGGAACTCAAACTCTTGCGGGAGCAGACTATTTTATCTTTATCTTGGAATTTACATTACTTATTGCTTTTTTACATAGTAAGCAATTAATAAACATTTCTTGAATTTTGTCGGTAGATACATTAGAGCTGAAAAGGACCTTGAACTTTCTCTTCTTCATTCCCTTCATTTTACATATACAGAACTCTCAAAGTAACTATGTGATTTGACCAGTTTTTCACAATAGTTTAGTTGCAAAGTTGAAGTAGAATATAGTACTCTTGATGCCTACTTTAGAGTTTTTCCATTCTCTTCTCTTCTAAAGTAGAAAATGGTTTCAAATGTTACACAAAGGAAGAGCTTAATAACTGCTCGAAAATTTTATAGAAAATGAAAATGTTACCCATTTCCCATGCCAATTATACTCCTGAAATGAAATAAACTGGCACAATTCCTAGTTTCCAAACCTAATATAAGAAGGGCTTTCCTTTAGGGTTTGTGAAGGTACAACAGATAAATGATTTGTATTTGTCAAAAGAATATTGATTCCTTATTATAATATCCTTTTCCTATCATAGAATGTTTCCTAGGACAGGGGAGAGCAAATCTCTTTTAATTTTGACCCTATATGATTTCCCAGCCTCCTCTTTGAGTGGGTATATACATATACCCATATGTATGTATATAGGTGTGTATTTGTATATTTTATAACATATAGTGTATATATATATACAAATATACAGTAGAGGCAAATATGTTGCACACACATATAATATCTATTTGATCTATGTATTTGTATATATACATAAACTATATATAGTATATTTTGTATTAAAATACACATATATACAAATGGGTGCTTATATATAGAGAGGTATTAGATAGGTAGATTGTATTTACATATGTATGTTATTGGTACATACTTGTCTCTCCTATTAGACTGTGAGTTCCTTGAGAGCAGGACCTCCCTTGTTTTATTTCATTTTGTTTTTCCTTTTCATTGAGTCCCCATGATTCAGCACAGTTCTTGGCATATAGTTAATACTTTATATGCTTATTGACTTTGTTGACTTGGCTGAAAGTAAATTCCTCAGCTTAGAGAGAAGTATTAGGCTCAGTAATTCTTTTCTCTGGGTCACTTAGGGAAGATGATGAAGACTGTGATTCAGAAATATATTTTCAGCCTTTCCTTTCCAAAATATAGTATTTTTAGATTGGTACAAACTATCACAATTTCAGACATTAAATGTTTAAAAGAATGTGGAATGATAGGATGGGAAGTATAGAAAATAAAATTGCAAATAATGTCATCAAATAGACTTCACTCTATTTGGTAGTATAAGATCCCTATATTTTCAATTCGTTCAATAAAAATCAGAAATCTCTATTTTTCTCTGAACTGTCTTCTCTATCTTTCACTTTACTCCAATAGCCAAATTGTAAAATAGTTCTTTAATAGCTCTAGAGAAGAAAAAGGATTAGATTAGATTACAACTATGGGAAAGAGAAAAAAAAATAAATGTAATTTTCCTTTGAGTAAATCTTTGAAGAACAACAAAAATCATAGCAAATATGCCATTCCGGACTACCAGAGTTACAAATAAAATCTTTTTGAACACTTGTAAAAATATAATTTAAAATCTGTGGGGATTTGTGAAAAGAGATATAAGCGTGACCTAGCAAGCTATAAGACTGAATAAAAGATAGCTAGTCATTTACTATATACTCTTTGCAGTCTTAGAACGTAGCACATTGTGGAGCCTCTAATTGAATGATACTCAAGAAATCCTTATGCATATCCAGTTTAGCATAATGAAAAACCAGAAGACCTTCTCAAAGGTATCAGTAGAAAAAAACATTTCACTGCTTCCCAGGCCCAAGCTTTAATCCTTTGACAAAATAAAAGTCTATTTTCCTACCCCTTTCCTACCATTCTCAAACTGACCATCAATGCACTCAGCAAATCTTTGATGTAAATGGAAAGATAGAACAACATTAATTCTGAGTTGGCTTAAATAAGTTACTTGGTTTTATAATGATGGGAGATTGCTAAAATCTAGTACCTTAGGAATGATAGTTTGCAGAAGCAAGGAAACACTGATATTACTTTTAAAAATATTACTATGCAAACTAATTAGGGTTCCTTTGCTGCTTTAAAACAGATCACAAAATCCCATTGTTGGAATAGAAGCTAGTTGCTATTTAGTCATTTTTAGGCATGTCTGACTCTTTGTCTATTTGGGGGTTTCTTGGCAAAGATAATAAAGTCACCTGTCACTTCCTTCTCCAGCTCATTTATAGATAAGGAAATTGAGGCAAAGAGAGTTAAAGGTCCCATAGCTAATAAGTGCCTGAAGCTGATTTTGAACTCTGACTCCAGATCAGGCATCTACTGTGTAACCCAACTGCCCTAAAGGCTAGTTGATACAACCCAAAATTGAATTAACCAATTAGTTTTCATGTATTTAAAGTGTTTACTATGTAACAAACATCCCATTAGGTAATTGGAGATTACCTAGATCTAAAGATCCATACTCAGGGGCTTATATTCTAAAAAAATGAAATGATAAGTATATATGGAACAAATATTAACAGAAAGATATAAGTGAATATTAAATAATGAAGTATAGATAAGAAAAGGAAGTTATACTTGGAAGTAGTTTGAGGGAAAAATTCATTTAAAATGTGGTATTAAGTTTTGTTTTATTGGAAGAGAGAATACTCTGAGGCAGAATTGAAGAAATACATTTTAGACATCAAGATGGCCAGTACAAAAGCAGAGACAGGAGATGCCTTATCATGTGAGGAACAGTGAGAAGACCAGTATTAGAACTATTTCCTTTATAGTTATGATTCTAATGATTCTAATGTCCACATACTTTTGGTTAGTCTAAATAAATATAATATACTAAAATAGCATAATATTCTCTACTGTGCCATACAAATCTCATGCTATTTATGACTTTTTTTGGTGTCATTTATTTTCATATAACAGTCTTTCTGTAATATTCCTTCATATTTTACACTGAACCCTTCTGTTCTGGACACCTATAAATCAAGCATTCCTCTGGTTGCTTAGATATGATATGGAAGCAAAATATGATATTTACTGTTTTTTTAACATTCAAGTCAAATTGACAAGCAATTATTAAGTGCCTACTAGTTACTGGGCCAAGTGAAAGTAGTACAAAGAAAGTCCAACAAACATATATACACAAAAAGAAACAAACAAGATTCCCAGTCTTGAGGAGTTCAGTGTTTAATGAAGAAGATAATATGCAATCAACTATATACAAGGAAGATAAATTGGAGATAATAGCAAGTATTATTGGAAAAGCTTCTTACAGAAGGTGAGATTAACTGGGACTTGAAGGAAGTCAGGAGACTGAGACAAAAAGGAAGAAAATTCTATAGTTGGAAGAAAGAAACTTAAATATATAGAAACTGGAGATTTGAGTATTCAAAGCACGAAATGGAGAAAAGTAACCGTTCATAGAGTTCATAGAGGAGAATAAGGTGAGAAAAAAACTAGAAAGATAGGAAGGAACCAGGTCATGAAAGACTTTAAATGACAGAGAATTTTATATTCGATCCTGGAGCCAATAGGAAGCTTCTGATATTAAGCAGAGGTGTGAAATAGTCAGACCTATGCTTTAGGAAGATAAATTTTATAGTTGAGTAGAAGATGAATTGGAGTGGAGAGCCACTTGAAACAGAAATGCCAGCCAGAGGACATGAGGTGATGTGGAAATGCAGTGGTGTACTGGCAGTTTAAGAAGAAACAAGTGGATATAGATGACAGATGTTACAAAAGTAGAATCAGTAAGACTTTGCAACAGATTTGATGGGGAAGGGTGAAAGAATGAAATGACACCTTGTTTTCAGACCTGAATTAGTGAAAGGATGACGGTACTTTTTTCTTTTTAAAATATTTTTATTTATTTCCTTAACTATTTCTCCATTACATAAAAATTAACAATCTTTTTTTCCTAGTTAATTTTTTTTATTTAATAATTTTTATTTTTAGAAAAGTTATCATGGTTGCAAGATTCATGTTCTTACTTTCCCCTTCACTCCTCCCCCCCATAGCTGATGCATATTTTCCCTGATTTTAACATGTGTCATTGATCAAGACTTATTTCCAAATTGTTGATAGTTGCATTGGTGTGTGTAAAAGATGGGGCTCCAGGGATGTTAAAATGTGACCTAAATGGTTTGTGGGTCCACACTGGGTTGAAGGAGAGACAGGACCAACCAGGATAGAGAGACCAGGGTTCACTGCCAAGCTGTTGTTAACTGTCAGGTATGGCTGTTGGCCAACTGTCACCCAGCTCACCATTAGGCCAGGGTCTATGGAACCAGCAGGCAAGGTAAAGGATTTTAACAGTTTATTTGTGAGTAACTAAATAAAGATGGGATAGGGGATTCTGCACTTGAAAACCTAAAGGGCAAACCACATGGGCAAGGGGAGGGCTTGACTACTCTAATCTAACTGACCTAAACCAGGCAGGGCCCAAAGGAGTAGTACTGGAGTCACTGGAAGGCTGCTTCAAACCTAGTTCCAGCCAGGTTTGACCAGCACAGCTTAAGGGCCTGAGGGTGGCTTTGGGGCTCACAGTTATCCAAGGATGATCACAGGATGCCAAGAGCCAAGGTGGTCCAAAGTACCCAAGTAGAGAGAGTGTGCTTGAGATGCTGTCCACCAGATCCCAAACCACTTCCCCACTTGGTGCAGCTCTGCAGGTCTTGTCCTTTTGCTGAAAGCCTCCACTACTCAGGATCCCAGGGAATCTGGATGCAGGGTGTCCTTAACTCTGAGATCTCCCAGGGCTAGCAACAGTTTGTGCCAACCACTAATGGAGTCTCTCCTGGAGCACAATCCCTACTTCCTGCTCCTTCATTCCATCTTGGAATCCTCCAGCCCTTCCTGCTAGGTCCAACACTATTGTTAAATAAATTACTAAATAAACCCTCACATGTGGTAGTTTCGGATCTACGTCCCCAATCATGTCCTCCTCAACCCATGTGCTCTAGCAGTTGTTTTTCTTCTGTGTTTCCTCTCCTATAGTTCTTCCTCTGAATGCGGGTAGCGTTCTTTACCATAAGTCCCTCAGAATTGTCCTGGGTCATTGCATTGCTACTAGTACAGAAGTCCATTACATTCTATTTTACCACAGTGTATTGGTCTCTGTGTACAGTGTTCTTCTGCCTCTGCTCCTTTCGCTCTGCATCAATTCCTGGAGGTCTTTCCAGTTCACATGGAATTCCTCCAGTTTATTATTCCTTTTAGCACAATAATATTCCATCACCAGCATATACCACAGTTTGTTCATCCATTCCTCACTTGAAGAACATGCCCTCATTTTCCAGTTTTTTGCCACCACAAAAATTGCGGCAATAAATATTTTCGTACAAGTCTGTTTATCTATGATCTCTTTGGGGTACAAACCCAACAAATGGTTTGGCTGGATCAAAGGGCAGGCAATCTTTTATAGCCCTTTGAGCATAGTTCCAAATTGCCATCCAGAATGGTTGGATGAGTTCACAACTCCACCAGCAATGCATCAATGTCCCAATTTGGCCACATCCCCTCCAACATTCATTACTCTCCCCTACTATCATTTTAGCCAATCTTCTAGGTGTGAGGCGATATCTCAGAGTTATTTTGATTTGCATTCCTCTAATTATTAGAGATTTAGAGCACTTTCTCATGTGCTTATTGATAGTTTTAATTTCTTTATCTGAGAATTGCCTATTCATGTCCCTTGCCCATTTGTTGATTGGGGAATGGCTTGATTTTTTATAAAGTTGATTTAACTCCTTGTATATTTGGGTAATCACACCTCTGTCAGAGTTTTTTGTTATAAAGATTTTTTCCTAATTTGTTGTTTCCCTTCTGATTTTGGCTACATTGTTTTTGTTTGTACAAAAGTTTTTTGATTTAGTATAATCAATCATCCCATTCACATTCAGAGTTATAATTATCAGTTGTATATTCCCCAACATTTTGGTATCTTCTCTTAGTTCTACCCCCTTCTTCTTAGGCTCTTTCCTTTTAAACCAGTGATTTGTTTTAAACCAGTAACCCTTGTCCCCCCCCCTTGATTTACTACCCTTTTTACCCCCTCCCTTGTTATTCCCTTCTTTTTATTTTTAAAGGCCTAATGAATTCCCTCTCCCTTCTCCTCCCCTCCATTTTTTGACCTCCCCACTCCTCTGCTCCCCTTGGTTTATCCCTTCTGACTTTCTCAGTAGGATTAGATAGAATTCTATATCCCAATGGATATAGCTACTCTTCCCTCTCAGGGTTAATTCCACTGACAGTAAGGTTTACATATTACGTCTTAATACTCTCTTCCTCTTCTCCTTATAATAGTATTCATCCCCTCCCCTTCCCATGACCTCTTTGTGTGTAATAGAATATCCTATTTTTCTTATTCATTCGAGTTTCTCTTGGTATCCTCTACTATTTACCCCTCTCTTTCCCACCCACCCCATTATCATCGTAGACCATTTAGTACTCCAACCTCTCCCTGTGAATAATTACTCTAATTACTATAATAGTGGATACTATAATAGTGAATAGAGTTCACTACAGAGAATTATACATAACATTTCTTCATAATGGAATAAAAATAATTGGATCTTATTGAAGCCCTTAGAGAGGCAAATTTAAAAATAAGTTTTCTTTCTTTCCCCTCTGTTTCTTATTTACCTTTTCATGTTTGTCTTGGTTTTTGTGATTGGATATTGAACTTTCCATTTAGTCCTGGTCTTTTCTGTGCAAATACTTGGAAATCTTCTATCTTGTTGAATGCCCATATTTTCCCCTGGAAGTATAAAGTCAGTTTTGATGGGTAGGTGATCCTTGGTTGTAGACCCAGTTCTCTTGCCTTTCTGAATATCATATTCCAAGCCTTGTGGTCTTGTAGTATGGAGGCTGCCAGATCCTGTGTGATCCTCATTGGTGCTCCTTGATATATGAATTGTCTCTTTCTGGCTTCTTGTAAAATTTTTTTCTTTTACTTGGAAGCTCTTGAATTTGGCTATTATATTCCTGGGTATTGTCTTTTCTGGGTCTAGAGTAGAAGGTGATTTATGGATCCTTTCAATGTCTATATTGCCCTCTTGTAGAACTTCAGGGCAATTTTGCTGAATAATCTCTTTTAGTATGGAGTCCAAATTTCTATTAATTTCTTCTTTTTCAGGAAGATCAATGATTCTCAGATTGTCTCTTCTAGACCTGTTTTCTTGGTCTGTCACTTTCTCCATGTTTTCTTCTATTTTATCAGTCTTTTGATTTAGATTTATTTGTTCTTATCGTCTTGAGAGAACATTGGCTTCTACTTGCCTAATTCTTGTCTTTAGAGACTGGTTTTCTGCTATATTCTTTTGATTTTCCTTTTTCGATTTGGTCTATCCTGTTTTCCAGCTGTTTGATTTTGGTTTCCCATTTGCTTATCAATTCTTTTGATTTGGGTGCATCTTTTTCTAATTGCCCAGTTCTAACCTTTAGAGACTGATTTTGGCTATAATCTTTTGGTATTCCTTTTGAATCTGGTCTGTTTGGTTCTTCAAGACTTCCAGCTGGTCATTTCTCATTTTTAATTTGCTTATCAATTCATTTGATTTCTGAGCCTCACTTTCTAATTGCAAATTTCTGCCTTTTAAACTGTTATTTTCTTGCCAGTTCTCTACCATCTTTCTCATGATCTCAGATTTGAACTCTTCAATACCTTGTGACTAGTTTTTATTATTTTGGGAAGGTTTGGATAAGATTAGTTGTTTGTTCTCCTCTGCTGTTTGCTCTGTTGTCTGAATTTTCTCTGTGTAAAAGTTGTCGAGTGTTATAGATTTCTTCTTTATGATCTTTCTCTTTTGGGGTTCTTGTTTCTGGCTTGCCATTGTTAACCCAGCACCCTCTCAGGTTTATCCTCATGCACAGGGTCTGTCTGTGCTCTTTAGGCTCCTGAGGTCTCAGGTCTAGTTGTTCTCAGGGTGAAGCCTCCTGGTGCTCCCTTTGCTTGTTCCTCTGCAGGAAGGTCCTTTAACAGTGTCAGGGTGCTGCTTCCCCAGTTGTGCACCCCTCTGCTCTGGGTTCCCATACACAGTCTGTGCCTGCACTCAGGATCCAGGTCTGCAGCTGTGAACGGGCCTGCGCTCAGGGTCTGTGTTCAAAGTCTGTGCACGTTCTTTAGCCTCTTGGGGTCTTAAGTCTTGCTGCTCTTAGGAACAGGCCCTAGAGCTGCCAAGGACTTAATGGGTGCCCCAAGTTCCCTCTAGCTCTTATGCTCTGGCTTTGGCACTGTAGGTGGTGTGAGGGGGGAGGGGGTTGCTCAGCTTGCGTTTTATTAAGAGCTGTTTCACCCCTTTATAGCATGGAAATGCCCCAATTCCATGTACCTTCAATGCTGCACCCTGTTGTGGGGGTCCCTTCATTTGTTTGGATTTATTTTTATGTCTTCTTGAGGAGTCCTGTATGTGTGGGTTAGGAGAGGGTAAGCAGCTGCTTTTTACTCTGCCACCATCTTAACCCGGAAGCCAGGAAGACGGTACTTTTGATAGTAATATCAGGAATATAGGATGAGGGGAGGATATAGAGGTGGATGAGGATGAGTTTAGTTTTGATACATTGGTTTTGGGGGATATCAAAGAGATTTACTTGTCCATAACAAGAGAATGCTATTAACAAAAATAGGAAATGAAGATATCTCAAGATAATTATGTTGAGGATAGCTTTCTTGCTTGAGTTTCCCATCATGATCCACATCCTATCAGAGAGCCCTTGTAGTTCCTTATGGCTGTTTGTACTAGGGTAATCAGTAATGTCAATGCTCTGAACCTTTAGTCCCTTGAGTCAACCAAATGTAAAGAATATTCTCTTATTTAAAAAAAATGTTAATTGATTAATTTAGAATATGTTTTCATGGTTATAAGATTCGTGTTTTTCCCTCACATCCTCTACTCCCCTCCTGTAGCCTATGTTCAGTTCCATTGGGTTTTACATGTGTCATTGATCAAGACCTATTTCCATATTATTGACATTTGCACTAGAGTGCTCATTTAGAGTCATTATTCCCAATCACATCCCCATATTTAAAAAAAAAATACACTGACTTTCATAGAAGGCAGGGTTAGAATATCACCCCTTTTTAAAATGTAGACAAAACCATCAGTTATCCTTCTGAAAATGTATATACCACATTTTGAGAATCCCCATTCCTTACCCAAATGGAAGATGTACAATATGTTTTATATTACCTGAATTATTTTTGAATTCTTTGTATATACTCTTCTTATGGTATTGTCTATTTAATTCTGTATTAGTTCCTAGAAATTCTCTGATATTTCTCTAAATTTCTTATATTCATAATTTCTTAATACACATTAATATTTTAGTACATTTAAATATTTGTGCTTATGTAATCATTCTCCAATCAGGTTTCCATTTCACTGCCAGGAAGTACTATTACATGAGAATGTAGAATATTTTCATGATCATACATATCATATCCTTGTCCTAAGGTATATTTGTGAGGATTTTTTCATAAATGGGTAAAATGGATTTGTTGCTCATATACCTGATCACAATCTTGAATTATAAGAACTAAAAATCCTCTTAATAGTAGGAAATGCATTTTTAGAAAAAAAAATATTTAGAACAGTTTGGACCAAGATTTGTTGATATACAAACTTATTCTAAATTCATTGTAAAATTGACTATGGAGCTCAATACCTCTGCAGTTTAAAATGGTTTTCTCAAAATACAAAATGATGCAAAACTCATTAAAGGTACATATCACAATCATGAATTAATAATTATACATCTAGATATTTAAATAGCCTCTGTCATTATAACATCCATATGCTTAATACATCAAAATATACAGAAATGATTCAGATGAAAATTCAAGGGAAAGACAAACATTGTAAAGTAAAATGTTATATTGTTAGGCTACAATGGTACAGTGTTGCATAAATTTTTCTTCTAAAATCATTTATCTAAGTTGTTAACATTATGTTATAACTTATTTCTCTTAAAATACTTTGTTTCTATCCCTCTTCCTTTAGGCCATACCTTTTTGTTAAGTCTACTAAGGCCAACCATACCCAGTGCCAGCAAAAGGTTACTCTATAATAATCCCTTTCTGACCAGTTTTTTTTTTTTTGAAGAAGGTGTGAGATTATAGCTAGGTCCTGGCCTGTACTTTGCCATCTTGATTCTGTTCCACCCCCAATACTTTCTTAAGAAGTGTAGAAACAACTCTGAATTATTAATTACTAATTATTATTTTTATTGATTTCTTATAGTGAGCAAATAGCTACCATGAGAACATTATCACTTTTTTTTTCCAAAAAAAACAAAAACAAAAACCTTGTTTTCAAGTCTTAAAATTAAGACTAAGTATTCATTTCAAGATAGTGGATTAAGTAATTGGGGTTAAATGACTTGCTCAGGGTCACATGGCTAGAAAATGTCAGACCATATTCGAAACCAGGACCTCCCATCTCTAGGCTTTGCTCTCTATCTACAGGGCCACCAACCTGCCCCTACTATCTTTTTTAATATGTTTTTATTAACATTTAAGAAGAGATACTAGGGGAATTCTATTACAAAATCTCTTATGAACTTTGGTTCAGAAATAGATTTCATGTTTTAAAATTTCATTTTTAGTATCCTTTTTTTAAACATATGAGACAATAAATACTCATAGTCTCTCTCTCTCTCTCTATCTCTCTCTCTATATATATATTATATGTATATATATATATATATATACTATAAAATTTATAATCCAAATTTAGCAAATAATTAGTTTTAACCCAATTATATGCTTACTTGCTTTATGGGATGATCAGAATGACATATTTTTGGGAGACTAGATAACACTGAGGAAGTCTTTGCACTATTATGGGGCCATTTTATAGTCATTTCTCATAAAACTACTAAGGGAGAAAATATTTAGAGAAATAAGAGTCCATAACAGATTCTTGAAGGATATTCACACATGATGAATAAAATGGTTAAAGAACCAGCATTTATCATATGTATGTGTCATATTCTTTGATTAGTCCTTAAATTCTATGGAAGGAACAATATCTCAGATACATTTTTCTTTTTATTACTCAAAACCTAGAAGCTCAATGCTTCATAAACATCAGGTGTTTTTATAGTAGTTCCTTGCACTCCATAGGTATTCAATAAATATTTGCCCATGAGAATATTCAGTTCATAATGATGAAAGAAATATTCTTAGGGATTGTTAAAGACTAAAGTGACAAGATATGTCTATGCATATTCATGTGTATGTATGTAGGCATATTTTAAAATCAACAATTAAACTAGATCCATGAGCACTTACAGATAGAAAGAGTCATAAAAAGAAATACATTTACAGTATTTTTATATTAACATATTGTTTTAATTAAGGGGAAAAGAAACGACATGCTGAGTTTCAAATTCCTTAATATGGGATATTCCATATAATGCAGTTGAAATCAGTATATAGAAATTAAGATGGGAAATGCATAATACATAGAATTCCAAATACATAAAATTGCTTCTGATAGTGACACAATTACAAAGGTACATACACATGGATGGATATGTGAAAGAAGGAAAAATTCTAATAGAACAGAAAACAATGTGGTCAGTATTATTTTAAGTAAGAATGTATGAAAAACTACCAACACATATCTATTTTTACATTTCCATAAACTTTTCATGAGAATAGTCCAAGCAATCATTAAGGGTTTTGTTAATGAAATTGTGAGAAAGAACCAAGCAACTTGACCAGAGAATCACATGTGAGAATGATGTTAGAGCTCCTAAACATTATAGGAGCTCCTCACAGAGAACAATGACCTTTGTAATATATATTGTAAAAACAGAAAAGATAAAGAATGTACTTTACCTACCAATCCCTAAACTCCATTTGCCTCAAATGGGTAAAATATCCCACTCATTACGTGGGATACTTCACTACCCCAGTAAAGATTGTATAATAGCACATAAACAATGTATATCATAATTTACCCCTTAGATTGGAAGGATAAAAGGGAAGAGGAGAACACAGATTGCAAAAATATCAGAAAACATTTATTAAAATTATATCAACATGTATTCTGGTATGTATTTTTTAAATTATTTTGAAAAGAAATTTAAAAAAGAAATGTTAGTTCATTTAATTATTCCCTCATCAACTATCCCCATAGTTTTGAGAATTTTGTTGGTAACTCTCTTCATGACAGATAATAACATCCATATCTACTTTGTGCTTCCCCATCAACCACTACCCTAAATTCTTGGAAGATTTGGCTAAAGATATAAAAACAAATATGAGGAGACCAGAGCTCAATGAAGCTGAGAAAAGGAATGGAATTTCATGAATAATGAAGGAAATATTTCCCTTCATGCTTCTGGGAAAAGATAGACTTGAAAAGTTGATTGGACTCATGGTCCCACCAAAGTATACAATGGTATTAAAGTGTTGTACAGGACTTAGTGTATAGTGGGTAATGATATGTGGGAAAAGAATATATTTGTGCATGTGAGATTATATTTCTAAAGCAATGGGTAAGTCTATTCTGTGTAACACATATTTGGAAGAAGCAACCTTTGGAATTTGGTGCTAAGACCCTTTATATTTTTATCATTGTGTGTGGTTGTGTTGGTATGGTTTCACTACTTTTATTGCTCTAATGTCTAACTATAATATATGTGGAAATTGAAGGAATGATCAGTTAGGAGAAGTTTGATCATCTCCAGTTTAGGGCTATTCATCTGAATTGTGCCAGTTGAGCTCTCATTCTGTTTCCTATCCCTAGAGAACAGTGCCCCAATTTGGACGGTGGACATATGGAACAGACACATGGTAGGCTTAAGAATGTCACAGCCAGCCAACCCCAACAACTTCTATGAGAAGAATGATGTTAAAAATAAATTAAAAAGGACATGTATAACCAGAAAAGGAGATGGCCTGGTCATGTATAAAGAATGAGGAGGAACAGATGGATGCCACAAGAGGGATATTAATACTGCCGAGAGAATAAAAGAATAAAGTCAATGTCTGGAAAATATTAGGTAGCCTCTTAGGAGAATGTTTATGGAAAAAAGTCATGAGTCACCCAAAGCCAGAAAGAGTTACAACCTATACCCCTCTACAGAGACTACAAACTAATGACATCAAACATTAAAAACAATAGCAAAACAGTTAAATATACTGTAAATAAAAACTGTAACCCTTGATTTGAAAACAATATATCATTTCAGATTCTGATTCCATCAATTTTGCTTAACTTGCAGAGGAAGATTTTTAAAATTATTTAATGTTTTAATAAATTTTTCCAGATTAATGTCAATATATGTCAAAACAATTTTAAAAATATTTCTTCTGATATTTTGCAATCTATGTTCTCTCCCTCCACCCTTTCTCCTCCCCAAGAGATAGGAAATATGATACAGGTTGTATATATATTATCACATAATACATATTTTCATGTTAGTCATGTTTGAAAGAAGACATATTGCTCACTAGAGAAAAGTTCATGGAGGAAATAAAGAAAGGTGTGTTTCAATTTGCATTCACACTCCATCTGTTCCTTCTATGGCAGTGAATAACTTTTTTTTTCTCATGAGTCTCTTGGAATTGTCACAGATTCTTGCTTTGTTGATATTAGTTAAGTCATTCATTCAAAGCTGATCATTACACATTATCATTGTTACCATGTCCAACATTCTCCTGAATCTGTTTACTTCACTTTGCATCATGGCATATAAATCTTTTCCATGTTTGTGTGTGTGTGTGTGTGTGTGTGTGTGTGTGTATGTGTGTGTGTGTGTGAGATCATCTTGTTTGTCATTTCTTATAACACAATAGCATTATATTATAAGCATATACCACAACTTATTCAGCCATTCCTCAATAGATAGACATCTCTTCAGTTCCCGATTCTTTGACATCACAAAAAAGAGGTGTTAAATATTTTTGTACAAGTAAGTTCTTTCTTTCTATTCTTACAGACCTAGTAAGTGGTATTGCTGGCCACAGTTCTGTGGCCCTTTGGCCATGGTACCAGACTGCTGGCCACAATTGTTGTGTCAATTCACAGTTTCACCAGTATTGTATTAATGTCCCAAAGAAAAAATAATATTTTGACATTTTTGTGAAAAAATATTCTTGCCCTAAAATGGCATAATTCCAAATTAATGGAGCATGAATTAATTTTTAATTTATTTGACAAGGACATTCATGACTCTAAGTTTGAACTCCTTTTCCTTTAATAAGTATCATTTTACTTTAAGAAGTCTATTTTTTGTCTGTTTCTAATTGTAATTTCCAAAATTTAACAAGAATTAAGGCTTTTCTTGCCATCTTAAGTGCTAAGTTGAAAAGAAGAAAAGTGGTAAATCTTCTCCAGAAAAAGAAAGAAGGAAGAAAAGAAAGAAAGAGTCAAGAAAGAAAGGAGGAAAGAAGGAAAGAAAGAAAAAGAGAGACAAGAAAGAAAGACAATAAAGAGGCAAGAAGAAGAAAAGGAAGAGATCAAGGGAAGAAGGTACAGAAAGGGATAAAAAATAAAAGAAAAAATAGAAAAAGAAATCATTCTTATCATATCTGCTTTCAGATAATGATGTATACAATATATTTGCTTTTATTTATATCTATAATTTTCTTGACCTTAATGCAAAGGAAGACTACCTACAGGCATA
This sequence comes from Gracilinanus agilis, assembly GCF_016433145.1. Classification (NCBI taxonomy): domain Eukaryota; kingdom Metazoa; phylum Chordata; class Mammalia; order Didelphimorphia; family Didelphidae; genus Gracilinanus; species Gracilinanus agilis. Next base: position 72,858,551 of record NC_058130.1, read on the forward strand.
GGAAAGACACCAAATAAGTGATGCTCAGTCTTTACAAGTAGGTAAATATGTTGCTTTTACTGTAGGATAACAAAAAAAATGTTAGATAATCTCTAACTAAATTATGACAAACTGACCCTGGAATAGTGGAAAGAAATACAAATGCAAAAAAAATTCAGTTCCTGCTGACGGCAATATTCCTAATGTTGGGAAAGAAGCTATGTATTGGAGCCATTAGGTGGCACAGTGGATAGAGTCAGAGAGGTCCTGGGTTCAAATATGACCTAACTTTCTAGCATTGTGACCTTGGGTAAGTCACAGCTCCAATTGCCTAGCCTTTACCTCTCTTCTGCCTTTGAACCAATACTTAGTATCAATTCTAAGACAGAAAGTAAGGGTTAAAAAAGTATGAATGCTCAGTTGAGTCTCTGTATTTAGCTGAATTTGATGGATGGGCACATAATCCACCGAGAGACTTATAATTGATGCCTTGTAAAATCTAGCAGGACTTGTGCTCTACTGGTATATACATGCACACATCTATTCATACATACATACACATACAATCTGTGATGTATAGGCATATGTGTGTGTACATGTCACTTAGTATGTGTCAAGAACTTTTAAATGCCTTACAAAGACTATCTTTATGATCCTCACAAGAATAACTGGGAGATAGGCATTATTATCCCCAAATTATAGCTGAGGAAACTGAGGTAAACAAGGTTTAAGTCACTTGCCTGAGGTCAAACAGTTAGTGCTTGAAGCTGTATTTGAACAAGTCTTCTTAACTCTGGGCCAGCACTCTAATCAATAAATAACCTAATTGCCTCACTGTGTAGCATTTTTGAGCCGCCCTCCAAACCACTAAAACACATCAATGAAAGAGTTTAGAGAGAGCAATTATTTCTAAAAATTATTTTCTACATATTTGAAATATAATTAGGATGAAAAATCTATGCTTTATAATCAAGTATTTTTAGTAATATTTTATTTTTTACAATTACATGTAAAAACAATTTTTAACATTTGCTTTTTTTATTCAGAGTTCCATTTTCTTTCCCTCCCCTTTCTACTCATTAAGAAGGCTAGTAATTTGATATAGATCACACATGCAGTCATGCAAAATGTAATTCCCTATTAGTCATGTTGTGAAAGAAAACAGACCAAAAAAAAAAACCAAACCTGAAGAAAATAAAGTGAGAAATAGTATGCTTCAGTCATCATTCAGACTCCATCAGTTCTTTTTCTGGAGGTGGATAGCATTTTTTTTTCAATAATTAGCCCCCCCAACCCCACCCCACAGTTACATGTTAGAAGCAACAATTTAACAATTCTTTTCTCACATTTTGAATTTAAATTATTTCCTTCCCTCCTTCTCTTTCCTATTTCTTCCCTGAACCAAAAGCAATTTGTTAAAAGTATTTACATGACCTATCATATATTTGTCCTGTTGCGAAAGAAGAAACATTACTTAAAAAAAAAACCAAACTTCAAAGAAAATAAAATGAAAAAACAGTATGTTCTAGTTTGCATTCAGACTTCATCAACTATGGTGGTAGATAATATTTTTCATTATGAGTATTCTGGAGTTGTCTTAGATCTGATTATTACTTTGTTGATAAAAACTAAGTCATTCACAGTGGATTATTCTACAGTTTTGATATTATAGTAAACAGTGTTCTCTTGGTTCTCTTCCCTTCATTGCATCAATTCATAAAAGTCTTTCCAAGTTTTTTTCTGAAATCCTTCTGTTCATCAATACCAAAATAGTATTTCATTATAACCATGTAACACACTTTATTCAGCCACTCCCTAACTGGTGGACATCTCCTTTGAATTTCCAGTTCTTTGCCACCATAAAATGTTTCTACAAATATTTTATGAAAATAGATCTTTCCTGCCCCACCTCACCCCATCCTTTTTAAAAACCTCACGGAGTTACAAACCTAAAAGTGGTATTGCTGAATCAAAGGGTATGAAGAATTCTATAGTCTTTTGGCCATGGTTTCAAACTGTTCTCCAGAATGGTTGGATCAGTTCACAATTCCACCAACTCAATTTTCCCACATCTCCTCCAAGATGTATCAGTTTTCTTTTCCATCATATTAGCCAGTCTGATAGGTGTGAGATAGTATGTCAGAGTTGTTTTAATTTACATTTCTCTAATGAATAGTGATTTGGAACATTTTTCATATGACTAGAAAATTTTGATTTCTTCTGAAAGCTGCCTGCTCATACTTATTGATGAGTTATCAGTTGGAGAATGATGTATTCTTACAAATTTGACTCAATTATCTATATATTTGAGAAAAGAGGCATTTATCAGAAGAATTTGCTGAGAACCTCCCACCCCCCCAACCACATTCCCACACAAAGAATTTTTTTTTCTTTCCTTTTAATCTTGGTTGAATTAGATTTGTTTGTGCATAAACTCTTTTTTAATTTAATATAACCAAAATTATCCATCTTATATCCCCTAGTGCTCAGGAGTCTTAATCCCATCTTCACACTTCTTTTATCACAAATTTTTCCCTTGTCCATAAATCTGAAAGTTAAGCCACTCCCTGCTCTCCTATTTGCTTATGGCATCTCCCATTATGTATAAATCACTTGCCCATTTTGATCTTCTTATATAGTGTGAGATGTTGGTCTCTGCCTAGTTTCTGCCACAGTGCTATCCATAAAATTAGAAACATTAAGAGGTAATAGGTTTCATTTGAAAACCCTTTCCAAAGGGGAGTGATAAACTGAGCACAAAAATCTCATTTTGGGGAAATGGATTAAGGGTGGTAGCAAGCCTTTTCCTACAAAGAATAGTTCTTGTCCTCTTTACCTACTTAAATTAAAAAACACTAAGACCCACCCTTTTTCTTTTAAGAAAGGATTTAGATAGTAATGGAATGAAGGAAGATTATTCATTGTTGGCATGAGAGGAGTGGTTCTAGAGGGAATGGTATGGCAATTAAGTTACTCCAATTATCCTAAAATATTAACCCAAATTGCATGTTTACATAATTTAATATCTTCTTCCTTCATCATCCCTACGAATGCTTACTTATATTCTCATGGAACAGAATAATGAAGTGGCTGGTTATTGAAGCAGTAGAGCACTTGCCCTGATGTCAGGAAGATTTTTGTTCAAGTTTGGCCTTAGAGAATCAGATACTACATATGAGACCCTGGACAAGTCATTTAACTTCTGTCTTCCTCAGTTTCTTCAATTTAAAATGGAGACAATATTAGCACCTACTTCAAAGGGTTGTCATGAAGATCAAAAGAGAGAATATTTGTAAATACTTAAAACAGTGCCTAATACTAGGTCCTACTATATAGCAGTTAATAAATATTCTTCCCTTCTACCCTTCAATGTCATATCAGAAGTCATGGGGCAACTTTGTTGATTTGGATCTCTGTCTCATTTCTCTTCTCTCTCTCTCTCTCTCTCTCTCTCTCTCTCTCTCTCTCTCTCTCTCTCTCACTCTCTTCTCTCTCTCTCCCTCTCCCTCTATTCTCTCCAAGCTGGAAATGAATTGGTTACAGATTAATATTAAATAAAATATAATTGTTTCTGACAATCCTCGAGTCTATAAAAGGCAGAATGCAATTTCAATATTAATAATTTTTTTCCTTCACAAAACATAGAGTTAAATTGAGGAAATCTCTTCTTCCATATATTCCCTATTCAACTTGAACTGCAAATGAATAGGTCTGGAAAAAAATAATTTTTAATGCTCAAGTACTAGTGTCAAGCAACTTAGAAATGCAGATAAATATTCGAGTAAGGCTAAAATGGATCTCGTATCCAGTATTACTTTTAACTCACCTCTCCATAACTCTCTCAATAAATCTAAAATAGGTCATGGAAGAAAAATATTAAGCTTTAAAATCTGAATAGAAAATTCTCTAGCAGTAGAATTTCCCTATCCTACATAAGACTGTAATCTTGGATGGAAGCCCTAACCACAGGTCACTGAAACCCCAAAATAAAGTGAAGTCTTTAGAAAACTATGAACAGTATAGGTTAAAGATTTTTTTTTATCATATTAAAACAATCTTCCAAAGTGTCTGAAATCCTGGGTGATCCTCAAAGTGTATATTAACTCCTAAACTTCCACCTGAACCTTCTGGAATCTTGGCAAGTTGTAGCTATCTCATTATCTTGAGGAATTCCTAATGTATAAAGGTCCACAGCTGACACATTTTAACAATTCTTTTGTCATTTAGTCTTAGGGAGTTTTAAGGGGTGCTAAGATGCTTATTAACTTGTCCATCGATCCCTCGTTAGAATATGTCAGCTCTAAGACATTCTTCCAGACTCCAAGGCTAGTGGGCAGCCCCCAACACAATATGACATACTAGCTAAAATTATTTAAAAAGTTAAAGCACATTTTTTGAGGAAAAAGAGTACATGTGAGAATCTTTCCTCTTCTATTTTCTTGAGTTACATTTGGAAGGACTAGTATTTTTTTTTAACCTTACCTTTTGTCTTAGAATCAATATGGTGTATTAGTTCCAAGGCAGAAAAATGGTAAGGGAAAGGTAGAGGGAGGTTACACAACATGCCCAGAGTCACATAGCTGGGGAGTATATGAGACCAGATTAGAACCCAGTATCTACCATGTCTAGACCTGGCTCCCAATTTACTCAGCTACTTAGCTGCCCCTGGACTGGTATCATTAAGGACAGTTTGAAATATTATTTAAGTATAAACTATTTTCAGAACCAGGTTTGGACACAAAAGATCTGGTAATATAATTAAAAGAGAGTTGGAGTCAGAGGGCTTTTTCTGTTTACCAGTTATGCTTTCCTGGGTAATTCATTTAATTTCTCTATGGTTCAGAATCCTTATCTGTAAATGAGAATAGAGCTAACTGTTCCTCCTATTTAAGAAGGAAGGAAGGGAAGGGAGGGAGGAAAGAAGGAAATCAGCATTTATTTAGCACCTAATATTTGCCAAGAATTCCAACAATGAATAGGAAAAAAATTCTTATAACTTAAAGTAGTGCCTGACATAGCAGATATTGAATAAATTCTTATTTATTTGATTTATATTGCAAAGGAAATAAGAGACAATTGCCTAAGCAAAACCTTTGAATTGGAAGTTTCCAGAAATCTGTGGAGAAGCCATAAATTGTTTTTGTCTTATAAAACTTAACATTAAGTTTCAAAGTTCAAATGACCAAGGCATTTTCTTAACCTCTACACATTGGCTAGATGTGTACATTGGAAAACACCAATGAAAATGTTTTCAGCTGTCTTGCTGGCTTAATTGGGTCAATTCTAATAGCAGAGCAGATGGATTATAATGGATTTGTTGTTAACATGGTCCCAAATCCTAAAGTAGATCCCCAAATGGCCATCAATGATTGTGCATAGGTACATTCTTAGTCTATTTATTTAATTAAACTCTGCCTGAGCTCATGAGATCAGAGCCAGATGTTTGTGCTATTTTCAAAGAACTTGACTTGATAAAGCACAGAACTAACACATCCTTAGTCCTTTGGGTTTGGAACAATATTCTCGTAAATCTATCTACAATTGCATATGAAATATAGGCTTTTTTGGGAAGGCATTTAAAAAATCAAATCCTTTAGGGAAATTCTCATTTTGCTTGTTTACTATTTTGCCATTGTATCACTTAAGCTAAGCAAAGGGTCTCTCGTTTAGTATATGGTAGATCTTTTATAAATATCTTATAAATATCATCAATAAGTAAACATTTAATAAACACCTACTATGTGCCATTTTGTAAAACTCTGTATTCAAAGACAAAAATGTATCTTTGCCTTAATTGTCTTACTTTCTAAAGTATGAAAAACATGGGCATAGTTACATTTACATTGGATCCATTTAAATGATTTCTTCAAAATATGCTTTGTATTTTTAAGGCTGACATTATTTTGGTGCAAGCTATTTCTACTCCTTTGCCTATTCGAAACCTCTTTGGTCTTTGTAAGTTTTTTGGGTAGCAGCCTTTAATGGATCCAGATCCATTCAAATTTACTCAAGTGATCTGAGAAGGAAAGGAAATGAAAAAGATCTGCTTCCTTAGGGTTATTCTAAGCTGCTATTATTATTTCATTACTAAAATGATCCTATCAGCCTTCCTATGAGGTAGAACATTTTTTTTATGAATTTACTCCCAAATAACTCAAACTTCAGCATATAGCTATGTTAATAGTGTATCAGAAGGTACTATCTAACAATCTAACACTCAACACTTGAAGCATCAGTTTGAGTCCAACTGAAGAATGGTAAAGGAACCCATGTAGCTCTTGTTTTGTGAAAAAAAGCCACAAAATCTATAGCAAAGTCATTATTAGGGAAGTGGGGTGGGGGGAAGCAAGAGAGAGAGAAGGAGAGACACAGACAGACAGACAGACTAGTAATACTGTGTTGTGATTAGGGCTGCCATCATTAATCCAATTCAAGTCCAATCTTGTCAACATAAATGCCTCCTTTGTACTGGCACTGTGCTAAGCACTGAAATTTAAAAAAAAGTTCTTACTCTAAAGAGGTTCACAGTTAAATGCAGGAAACAATATATAAACAACTCTGTGTGTATGTATGATATATGAATATATACATATATAAATAGACTCATATATACTATATGTACTATAAATATACAAATATATAACATATACATATGCATAATGTGATTGTGAAATTCCCTATTCCCTTTTATGATTATAATATTAGCCTTTATGATAATTATAATACAAATAATATAGTCTGCTTTAAATGAATTATAAATATTAGCTAAGAAAAAAATTCAGCTTAGGGTGTTATTAAATCTTACTGACAGACACTTTGACCTTAAGCCTGTAACCCTAAAGTTTCTACCAAGCCCACCACATTGTGCTGCACGTAAGCACAGGATAGTCTGAGGGCTGCTTTGGGGTGTAAGCTCAAGACAGTCAGAAGGGAGTTGGAAGGCTGCTCTTGGGTGCAAACATCAGTAATCCAACTGCTGACTCCTAGTATTTCATAATAATTGTCAGCAAAAACAATTAGACCTCAACCCCTTATTGCAGACGGCTCAGAAAGGTCAACCATAATAAGAGATATAGGCTACCACCCAAAATGATTATTTTTGTAATTTCCAGCTTATTCAGCACTTGTGTCATTGGTTAGGACCTGCCTATGTGAAAGATTTATACATCCATTTTATTTTAATTTTGACTATTTTTTTTTATCACTACATCATAAGATTTCTTTGCATAAAAAAAGGCTATCTCCTAAGGTTCTGAGTCTTTGGTCTTGATCTTGACCAGAGTCTGGCTTTATTGTGAGACTGGCCACCTCTCAGTAAACCTAATAATAGCCTGGAGACTATATTACTGTGATAATTTTTTATGACATATATATATTTAATGTAAATATCAATATACATATATTATAGTAGATAAACTGGATATAAAACTAAAGGTATTAAGTTTTAGGAAGATGAGGAAACATGTCTTATAGAAGATAATCCTTTTTTTTTTCTGAGACTTGTAGCAAGTTACATGTTAGAGATGAGGAAGGATAGTTCTTGGAAAATAAAACAGCAAGTGAAATAATCTGATTCAGGATTCCTCTTGTGTGAGGAACAGCAAGGAGGATAATGTCACTGAAATGCAGAATATGTCCAGAGGGGAAATGTAGGTAGAAGAAGATTGGAAAAATAGTCAAGTTCCTGGTTATGAAGGCCTTTAAAAATCAAAGACAGGGGGCAGCTGGGTAGCTCAGTGGAGTGAGAGTCAGGCCTAGAGACAGGAGGTCCTAGGTTCAAACCCGACCTCAGCCACTTCCCAGCTGTGTGACCCTGGGCAAGTCACTTGACCCCCATTGCCCACCCTTACCAATCTTCCACCTATGAGACAGTACACCGAAGTACAAGGGTTTAAAAAAAAAATCAAAGACAGAATTTTTCATTTTGTCTTGGAGGCATTCCTAACCAATGGAATTTTTTGGAATGAGAATTGGGAGTGACTTGGTCAGAACTATGCTTTTAGGTGACTAAGTGACAATTGAGTGGATGATAGAGTATAGTAGGTAAAGACTTCAGACAGAGAAAAAAAAAACAACAAAAAAGCTATTGTATCTGGTATAAGGTCATTGAAGTGAGGTAAACTAAATCATTGTCCAGAAAACCTGTTTTTCCCTGAGGAAAAGTAGAAATCAAGAATGAGCCTTCCTGTGAAGGCCAGACAGCTCAAAAATAACATTCATATGAGAAATAACTCCCTACAGTTATCTCACAGTTCAGGGTAAGAGATAACAGTGAAAAGCCCCAAGTGACCAACTTCCAGATGATAAAAAGTTTGCTTCAAGACTATGTAATGTACATTATTCTCTTTATATCTTGAACCCTATAAAACTGCATTTTAATTTCAGTTCAGGGCAGCCTTCACTAGGAAGGTTGCCCTGGCCAGCTAGGTATGTTTATTAATCAATAAATTAATAAATAAATATAAGTTCCACTCATTTGAACTTCTGGGTGTCTGGACTTGTTATCTGAGGTACCCCAATTCAGTCATGATGACATGCACCAACGTACAGCCAGTGTCCTGAGAAGTGAATACATTTGACAGATGTTACAAAAGTCGATTTTACAACTGATTGGACATAGGGATAGGAAGAAAAGTGAGGATTCAAAGATGATTTCTAGTTGATGAACCTGGAAGACTAGGAGAATGATGGTACCCTTAGCAATAATAGTGAAATAGGGAGAATAAAGGATTTGGATGGGGGAAAAAGATAATCAATTCAATTTTAGGCAGTTTAGTTCAAAGTGTTTATAAAACATCCAGTTTGTAAAACATCTCAAACAGGCAATTTGAGATGCTCAGAAGAGTAATGAGAACAAGATAAGCATCCCAAAGGTACAAATGACAAATATTCTTGTTTATTGCTGGTAGTGTTAGTCAGAATCTAAAATAACTGAATTATCCTTTATTTTTTCAAAGGATATTTTGGTATTTCCTTACTGCAAAAGTGTGTGGAATTTGGCCTAAATGCTTAACATTTGAGAGGGCTATATAGATCCTTCTTCTTGCAAGATCTTTATCCTTGTCAATGCCACTAACAGTGGGTGTCCACTAAGCCTCTGTTCTAAGGATCTCTTCTTTTCTCCCCATATTTTCTTAGTTGTTGATTCCAACAACCTCCATAAGTCGGTTATTGTAAAATTAGTGTATATGTATGTGTGTTTGTACATTATCATTGCCCTAGTAATTATTTAACATTATAAGACAACGAGCATTTATTAAATGTTTGTTATATATCCAGCAATGCTTTACAAGCTGGAGAAACAAATACAAACAAAAGGAAATATAAATCCACTCTTAGGGAGTTTGCATTTTTAAAGAAATAAAACACAGCAAATGGAGTTAAAAATTGAAGATGGAGTGCATTGTGGCCAGTGGCCAGAAATTAGAAATCAGAGTCAGGAAGGGAATGAATTTTAGCTTGCTTGAATACTTTTCAAAATGGAAGTCCCAGGAGGAATTTGACAGTGGGAGAAGACATCTGGCAAATAAAAGGGATGTCAGGGTGAGGAGGTCCCAGGGGCTGAAGGAAGTTTCAGAGTGAGATGGAAGCTGTGGCTTGCTAGCAAAGTCCAGAAAGTCATAAGAAATCTGGGAGAGGAATGTATTGCAAAATGATATAAAGGTCCTATCAGGAAGAGACTTATTTAAAAAAATTGATATCTTTCCTTTTAATATATCTTAAATTTCTCTTAGTATCTCTTTCCCTACCCCTTCCCAGAGAGGGACCCGATATAATAAAACTTTGAAAAATTTCAATAAAACTAATTAACAAATAAAAGAAACCTGAAAATACATGCACTATTATACACCATGTACCTCCCATTCCTGAAAAAATGGCAGTGAGAATATCTTCTCATATCTGTTCTCTGAGGCAATGTTTTAAGTTGTTTTGTGATCATTGTTCTTTCCATTCACTTTGTTAAAGTCATAGTGGATATTGTTTTTTTGGTCCTGATTACTTCTCTGTCAGTTCATATGAATTTTTTTCAGGCTTCTCTATATTTTTCACATTCAATATTTCTTAGATCACAGTAATTTTTCTTCTAGTTGGTACAGCATAATTTGTTTATCCGTTCAACAATAGTTGATCAGCTACCTTATTACCATTTCTTTGCTTCCACAAAAAGTGCTTCTATATTTTCTATAGATGATTATTTTCTTCTTATCAGTGACGGTCCTAAAACCTCAACTTCTACAAGAAGCTGTTCCTGATCCCCTTTAATAAGAGTACTTTGTGCCTAATGATTATCACCCATTTATCCTGTATTTATTTTGTTTATAGATAATTTGCATGTTATCTTTCCCATTAGACTGTGAGCTTTTTAAAAAACAGGGAATGTCTTTTTTTTTTTCCCCCCAAAGCTTAATACTATGTCTGGCTCATACTAACTGCTTAGTAAATGTTTCTGACTTAATGGGATATATGATTAATACTGTAATCTCTGTATCAAAAAGTATGGAAATTTTATATTTGCCTAATTCCCAATTGCTTTCCCAAAGTGTTGTATTGATTCACAACTGCCAAAAATATTCTAGTGAACCTATTTTCCCACAAATTCTCCAATATTGCTATTCCCATTTGGTCATCTTTGTCAGTTTGCTGAGTATGTGTTGGAATCTGAAAATAGTCTTCATTTCCAGTGAGGTACTATATTTTAACATAAACTGAACTAATTGTATTTACTAAATACATCTCAATCAGTAACCTTTCTCCCCACCCCAGATTATGCTCATAAATTAATAAGTATGTATAAAACTAGGATGCAAAGAAATAGCTGTTATGAGCAAGAGATGACATGTTGCATCCTGGGGCAGATGGAGCCTGGAGTGACAGAGATTTCTAAACATCTGTCAAGTCATCTTTGAGGAGGACACTACATTGATTGCTCTGTGCCATCTTCCCCATTTAGAGACAATCTGTGTGAAGTTCTTTGAGCACTAGCTGATGTTTTATATAAACACTTTCAGAGATGAATCAGGAATTGTTACAAAGGCATTTAAGTAGATATGCAGTGAAATAAAATTGTATCGCTTTCACTTAAAAAGAGATAAGGAAAAATGGAAAAGAGGAAGCAATAAGAAATATGTGAACTGACAATTCTTAAGATTGAATAAGGAAATAGAAATTGAGCTAGATATAGCAAGAGATGACTACAGTGTTTGAAGAGACACAATTTCTATCAAACATCCATTTTAACTAAATATGGCTAAATTTTATAAGTAACTCAAGCATATCCTAAGCTAATAAAGAAGCTTTTAAACATTCTTTTTTCTTCTTAATTCATTCCATTTATGTTTCTAGACAAGTCATCATGCAATGGTTCTGAGACAAATAGTTCACATATTCACACTTTGCAGAAAGCTTTGCCATCATGCTCATTAGTTATTCTCAGAACTGTCCTCTAAAGTACATTTACTATCAGCTGGAAGCTAAAAGATTAAGGCTATAATAAGCAGTTTTAATTGATTGGGTATCATCCAGAAAAAAGTGATATGAGAAGTCATTTATGTATGTATCTGAATTTTTATCTTGTTATAAGAAGGGTAGTAAGTTTGTATTTGGACGAGTTAAGCATTATACCTCCAAGAAAACAAATGTCAAGAATCTATATAGTGATCAATGATACATGTTAAAACCAGTGGAAATGTGCATTGGCCATGGTTGGGGGGATTGTGGGGGGTGAAGGGGAAAGTAGGAGCATGAATCATGTAACCATGTTAAAAATGAATATTAATAAATGTTTAAGAAAATAAAAATAAATTTTAAAAAATTTTAAAAATCTATATAGTTTGCTCCACTCTAAATGATATCATTATTTGTTTTTTTTTCTTTTTTTATATCTTTCCCCCTGAATGTTGGCAAAGTTTTATATTTATTTCTCTTAAAGTTCTTGTTTGTGGCTTCAGTAACTCATCCTAATTCATCCAGATCTTTTAGAGTGCTGATAACTGCTATACACTCTAAGCTCCATCTGCCCCAGCCATGCAACATGTCATCTCTTATACAGCAGGACTATTTCTTTGTGCCCTACTTCTATTTATACATTTTTGTTTGAATACTGACAAAAGCTATTAACCAGTCTCTTTATGGCACAGGGCACCTAGTCCCAAGTATACCCAAGACATATATTTCAAACATTTTCAGGATCATTATCTATCTCTGAAGGATTTATATCTCTCAATGAAGCTTCCTTCAATTTTGTAAATCCTTATAAATGGGAATGAATTTTGCTCTGATCCCAAGTTTTGTTTTCATAGGTATCCTGTGATGGCTTCCCTGGATAAAGCTAATGCCTCCAGATCACCTATTCTCTCATCATTTTTTAACAAATTAATTTTTTCCAGTCTACCAACCAATCACAATTTCTTTTTTCTATATCCATTTTTCATGATAACATCCATAGAAGTTTGAGAACAGAACTCAGTGTATCTACTCATGTGTATTCACATGTATATTTATGAAAACTTGGAAATTTCAAAGGACTATCTTACCTAATGGAAAACAGATACATTATGATATTAATAATTATTTGTGGTCAATATTTGAATTAAGTAGAAAATCAAACCAGATGTTTGTATGCCTTTGGAATGAAAGAAATGGGCAAGTGACATGTCCTTAGAACCTGAACATAGAATAAAAAAGGAATCAAAAGTAGATCTCCTGAGAACTTCATGAGTCATCAACTCTAACCGTATAGTTTCTAAATGATTAATTTGTGGAACAGAAAGTCTAAAGAATTTGCTTTTACTCATATAGATTACATAATTTATATTCTTCATTCCTTAAATTCTTCTTCTGATTGTTACTTTTAGACTTTCTTAAAAGTAGTTCAGTTGTTTATTGATTAATTTGCTATGGTCATAGAAGGAAGATTTATCCAGTTTGTCATTGACACACTGATGGAAGAGATATCCTCACTGCATAGTTAAATCAGGATTCCAAAAGTTCCTATGGACAAGGATAATAGAGCAAAAATCACAGAACTGAAATTAAAAAAAAAAAAGATATCTTTACCAACACTCAGTGGAAAAAAGCGAACAAACAACAAAAACAATAATGATAACAACAATGACAATGTTCACATTCAGGAAAGAATAAATTATGATACCAGTTCACATAAAAGAAAGAAACCCAATATTGTAGTAAACAAAAGGTTAACATTTGATAGTAGTGTGAAGTGGATGTTAAAATAAAAGAAGAAATAATTCAATATTAGCCTACAATAATATAAACTTTTCCATTTTAAGTGAGATAATCTTAAATTAATGTCTGCTAATTAATTCTCACTGGAATATTATGGATCATTTTGGGTGACAAACTTTAGGACAGTCAGATGAAATGGAGAGAATCTAGATGACAGAAAAATGTTGAGCAATTTAGAAATGAAGTTCTTTGAGAAAAAATATAGAGGAAACATGGTTTGTTTGGTTAAGGTATCAGTTTCATCAAAAGAAACAAATTACTAAAAACTGACTAAATTGAGGATGAGGAAATGGCAAACCATTCCATTGTCTTTGCCAAGAAAACTCCAAGTGTTTTTACAAATAGTGAATCACAACTGAAAAATCTGAATAGCAAATTCATGAGAGACACTGAGAAAACAATGGATTGGCAAAATATAATTCTTTTGGTATAATTTTTACAATTTAATCATTTTATTTAAATGTTTAAAATATTTAAATTAACCTAATTAAAACCAACTTGACATTATTTACATCTGAATAAGAAGTATATAATTGTGCAAGGATGGCACAAAATTTAACATCCAGGAAAATTTCATGCCCATGTCCAGAATTGGAAGTAGACCTGTCATTTATTGAGACTGAGTAATAATAGGCAGAATAGTCTCTGCACTTTACTACATTGAGACTGAGTAATAAAAGGCAGCTCTCTGCACAGTACTACCAGTTATTGTAATGACAAGAAAGACCTATGGAGATGCCTTCAAAAAATTATAAAAGAAAATGAGCAAGAATTATGCAGGATGAATACATGTAGTGTGTTTGCAAATTGCATCATTAAAGGAAAACATCCATATGGAATCACAGATCTTTTGTAGATAATGCAGTGTATGCAATGTCTGATAAGTATGCAATTTATCAGTTAGACACTAGATTCAAATTGCTGCTAAGCTACTTGACACTTGCCTTTCTATGATCCTTGTCTTTAAAATGAAGGGGCTTATCTCTGTAGTCTATTTGAGTTAAAAAACTATGATTCTATATATTTATTACAGGTCTCTTATCTCTTCAATTAACACATCTATATATTTTTGTGAATATTTCTGCTGGTCTCATAGCTTTATTAAAACTTATTTTTCTCCTTCAATTCATATCATGCATATTAATATTTTCCAACCCTATGTGTTTATTTTTCATATATATATATATAGATATATAGATATATATATATCTTTACTTTTTACACATGCTCCTTAAATTTAAAGATTGTGAGGTTTTGCTTTCTTCTTCAATTTATCACATTCTTTCATTTTATTGGGTTCTTTAAACCATTCACATTTAATAGTATGAGAGTTGTCTATTTTTCTTCTCCATTTCTCCATTTCTGTTAGTATTATTTTCCCCTAAGGTAGAAAAATTTTTAAGCTAGTACTTTATCCCCATGACTTTCTTTTTTTGCAATTACAAATGATATTGCTATATAATTGAACAGAAATCTTTTCCTTTGTATCTTTGTTTTTAATACTGTACTCAGCATTAACTGGTATACTTAGTCAAAAGCTATAATTACTTTTGTGCTCTTCACAATGTATTTTAAGATTAAAAATTTATTTTAATTCTATTTTTGAGATAGGCAAGCTGAAATGGATACTCTCCCAGGCCTGGTGAGTCTAAACTCCTTATCCTTGTAACTTCAGCTTTATTTTAGAGTAATTTGCCTAAAGGTGAAGTTTTTGTTTTGAATTACCTCCACCTTTTTCTCAAGTGGCCTCTAATCCTTTGAGTTTCAATTCTTCTGTTTTATCTTGGTATTGTCTATCTTTGTAATATTGCCTCCCTTTCATTAAGCTCAATTGCAATTTCCTTTTTAACCTTCCCTTTACCCATTTATTAAGCCCTTACAGAATACACTCATATCTCTAGACTAATCTCATCATCTGAAGATTACTCCCATCTCTAAACAAAGAAGTGATGGAGCTGAGCTGAGGTGATTCTTAATCTACCTCTTACTAAAATATCTACCAATCAGGATGAGGTGTCTGTAGTGTTCAGACAGGACAAGGACCTCTGGAGTGAAGGCTTTCCAAGCATCTGTAAGGCTGCTTATACACCATCTTTCATCTAACTCTCACTTGTGACTCCAAGAAGCCATAGCATTCAGGACAGTCACACTGCAGTAAAACTTTCTTGGCAGATGGGATGAATCAAATTGAGAGTAACCGAGTTTACCCCAAGCATATGAAGACTTTCCTTGGTGGAAAGGGCAAATGGGAACAATCTATTGAAAAGCCAATTATCTTGTCTTTTGATGAAGACAATTATCTTGACTTTTGTCTTCCCATTGAATTTTGATTACTTTAGAAATTGAGAATGAGATTGATGATACTGTACAACTGCCTCACTTAAATCCAATTCATAAGCAAGTCAAGACATCACATTATGATATCATTGGTCCTCTTCTAAGACAAAGGACAAACAACAGCTAATCTCAACTGTCTTCCTTTGGCAGGGGTCATTCTATGGATATACAGTTAGGCTTACTAGAAGACATATTTCAGTTTAAAATACCCTGTCAGCCTTCCCTTTGGTCATTGAGAAGATCTATTGACCCAATTATTGAATATGGCTAGCCTAATTAACAAATTGACCAAGTTCAGAATCTTAGTTTACTTTAATTTTAAAATATAAAAATATTAATAGATAGTTCTCCAAAAAAAAAGGTATAAAAGCAATGTAGCTAGAAGGAAAGGGGAAGAAAAACTGCTGAGGTCCCTCTTTAAGTAGAGGTTTACAGAGTTCAGGGTCTTATCCTGCCCTCCAAGGTATCCTTCAATAAATCCTAATTAAATACATAAGCTGTATCTTCACATCTGCATTCCTTTTTTGATGTAAATTCAGGTATATAATCATCATCTTTAAGAAAACATTTGCTCAAAAATATTGGGAAATGATCAGGAAAGACTGAGCTCTTCTCTAATCTATCCTTTTCTTCTTTTTATTCAAGTACAAAGTAATAGTACATCATGTTTACTTTCATTTACAATTTTTTATTATTAATTAGACTATTCAGGGGATAGGACAAAAACCACAAATAAATATACAATGAATTATAATGTAAAGGATACCAAAGAGTTAAGAGGAAAGTGGTATATAAGATCTTATGGGAGTTTTATGTAGATCTTGCTAGAATTTTATTGCTTTTAACAAAAAAAAATTCCTTATTTTGTTATATGTCAAATATGGATTTTGTTTTGTTTTCTTAATTAGCCAATTTAATGTATTTTATTTGTCCACCAATTATTTGGAATTGTGTATGTGTATATATATATATATATGTTTGTGTGTATATGCATCACAAAACTATCAAGCCAAATCTTACTTCAACTTTTGCTCTCTGGTCAGATAAAATTTATGAAAATGTACAGCTAATTTTAATGTCTCTTACTTTTCAGTGTGTTTAATTATCATGGTTTCTGAAAAGCCCAGCTTTATTTTTCCTAGGAGATAGCCTCTTTTTTTTCCTAGGAGTTGTAACCAATCTATTTGTACATATAGTTCATGTCTTCCCATTTGGAAACTAAACTATTAAATTATAAAATTAAACACTTTGGGAGGATATGAATCAAATTACTTCCACATGTTTATCTGGTAGAATAAGAATACTTGAGTAGTTATGGAACTTTGTAAAAATCTAGTACAACTCCTTTATTTGAGGATGAAGGAACTGAGGTTCTGACACAGTAAAATTATTTATCTACTTTATTAGAAAACTGCATTAGAACCTATGTCTCCTGTTTTTCAGTTAACTATTTTCCCACTCTTATTCTGCTTTCTTACCCTCAGGTGTTCATGCATTCCGTCCAAGGGAAGGCCTAGAAAAGTTTGAGAATTATGGCATCTTCATAATGAATGTATGAATTTGAAACAATGCTGAAAGCTGAGGGGGAATGTCTCAAACTAGCTATATTTAGAGATTTTGTTTCTTTTCCTTTGTTCTCATATTCAATTGCATGTATTACCAGAAAGAATCTTAAGGTTAACTGAGATGCAATATTAGGCTGGGACTCAGTGAGTCCTTGGCCATTTGCCCTTATGTGTCCATATGCTTATTTTATGCTTATTTTCTTAATTTTTACACTTATTGTCTTAATTTTTCTATCTTGTCTTGTTACAATAGTTAACACTTCTAGAAATATATTCAATGAGAATGGTAACAAAATGTATCTGGTTTTATTATCTATTTCTTTTAATATTCTTCTTGTAACCTCTATCTGATCTTATTTAGTTTCCCCATTTCTGGTCTCGCTCCACTCTAATCCATGCTTCACATTGCTCCCAGATTCTAAGTTTTCTTTTGATTAAGAACCAAGTCATAATTCATGCCAATGTAATATACACCTAACAAAAGGACCTTGTATCTAAGAGGCCCTAACCATTATTTATTAAACTGAACTGAATGGTTAAAAATTAATTCAAGAATATAGATGTTCTTAGTATCTGTGCTCACCAGCTGATAAATGATGAATTGAAATGGAATACAGATGGGAGAAAAGGCTGGAGAAGATAAGGGCATGGGAATTATTTAGCCTGGTTAGAAAATCAACTGCTAATAGAGAATGAGTTTACTTATATATGTACAAACAAATATGAAGTTTTAAATTTATGATTGAGCATTGTGTCCTCTAGCTAGGATGACCCTTAGGGAAGGCTGTACCTACTTGGAATTTCTTATGTATCTTTATATTACACTCAGCTGATAATCCAGTTTGATTAAATTCATAAGACAAGGTTGATTTATTATTTTTTTTTGCCTATTAAACCCTGTAATATGTGCTAGTCCTCCCTTTGATATAAACATTGCAACACATTCTGTCACAAAATTGTAGTTGAAATTCATGACACTTTTGACAGATTATAATTCACTTCTCTAGAGCTCTTGAAATCTGAACAGGAAAAACTTGTTTGTCTGAGTGGTTTTAAAGTGTAGCATATTTCTTTGGGTGGAGAGAAGAGGCAGTGATGCGAAAACCCAGGTGAAACTTGTAAATTAACATTGTTTGCTGTTACTAACAAACAAGTCTCTTATTCTCCCTTTATCTTTCCCTTTGTTAAAAAAATGTGTGTATAATATAAAAATGTATATGTGTGTACACCTATATGTATGTATTTGTATGTGTCTATATGTAGACACACACATGTATGTGTGTGAGTGTCTGTGTGAAATGTCAAATGGCACCACTAGTCGTAGAGATTGATCCTAACTGTAGGTAGCTTGGGATCTCTGGTGGTTCCCAAAGCAATACAATGAGGTAAGACTATTCTTTAGGAAAGGGAAAATAGATTTTTCAAAAGCTGACTAAAGGGCTTTACAATTCAGCTAGGTTCAAGGTATTACACATTTGTTAAATGACTATTGATAACTTTGTGACCCAATGTGTATGATTATATGCATGAGAGAAACAAAGGTAAAAATGCATCTTTGCCCTGCAAGAGCTTATATTCTATTGCATAAAAGTCTATATTCATATTGTCTTTTTAGAGTTTGCAAAGTACCTTGTATAAATTTTCTCATTTAATTTTCTCATGTCTTGTAGGATAGGTATTTTTAAGAACCTGATTTTAAGCTACTAAGAAAATAAGATTCAGAAGGTAAAATGATGTTCTAGCCATTTTCAAATCTTTCTTTAGCCAGAATCTTATACTCTATTCTCTGTATGTCTCTGTCTGTCTCTCTTTCCATCTGTCCCTGTCTCTCTCTCCTTATTGGTGCTATTAAGCTTGGCTATATATTTGAAGAATTATATGGACATCACTCCTTTGCATCTTCTCCTCCTTAAGCTGCATAGAGGGAAGGGATTGTACTCTGCCTCCTACAGTCAGTTAGCTGATTTGGAAAATAAGTGTTGTACCTGGCATTAGGAAGAATTGAATTCCAATGTACCTTTGGCATGGGACCCTGGGTTTCCCTTGGATGGCTTCAAAACCTACAAGTGTTTCAGATCAAAAAGAAAGCAGGAAAATTTCTTTCCTTCCTTGCATTCTTAATGCTGAGGAAAAGGTAACTCTGGGCATGAGAGAATCACAATAAGGAAAGACCCCTGAGAGAAATATCCCCCTTAGTTTCTCTCCTAGATTTTGAGATGGACACAGATAGACATCTTCCAGTTATAGTCTGATACCATCAGGTTCTATCTAGGACAACTGCTTGTCCCCTAAACTATGCCCAAGCAGACCTTGTGTCTTTGGGACACAAAACATCATTTTAGCTCCTGTCAGATAACAAACATTCCCCACTTCTGTCCAACCTCATTCCATTTCATCATCCTTTCGCTAGTCACAGTAGCCCTTGTTATCAAAAGGTATATAAAGCCCAGAGCACATCTCCTCCGCACTGTCCTCCTACCCCAAATAAACATGAATACCAAACTAATAAATTTATCTTTTTATTTTTAGGTTAAGTTATGGAGTCTTGCATTCTTGGAAAGGATAACTGTTCTGAAACTGGGGTTCACCTCAAGTCCCCCCACAACATCTTCAGACATTTACTCACCTATGTAACCTGGGTAAAGTACTTAACTTCACTTTGCCTCAGTTTCCTTAACTGTAAAATGGGATTAATAACAGAACCAACCTCACAAGGTTGTTGTGAGGAGTAAATGAGGTAAAAATTGTAAAAACACTTAACTTAGTTCCTGACATGTAGTAAATGATTCTATTACCTTCTTTCCCTATGATTTTTCCTTCCATTTTTTCTCCCTCTTTCCTTCTTTCTTTCCTTTCTTTTGTGAAAGATTAATATTGAATTGTGAAATCATTTCCCCCTTTTCTTCCCATGGTCAGGCTGAAACAGCCTGCTGCCAAAACTTAGTGCTACATCCAAATACTCTCCCCCAGTCCTTATAGGCTATCAAATTGGGTTGGGTTCTTCCATCTTTTGTTAAGATCTTAAAAGAACAAAAGGATTAAGGACAAAGCTGACCAGCCATAGTGAACCCTGACTCATTGAAAAGATTAAGGGTGATCAGCCAAGTTTAACTCATCTAAAGAACAGTGGTCTGACCATATGGATATGTTGTTGTCTCCTGGTCCCAGCAAGGACACACCCCTCCTGTGATGAAGTAAGGATGGAAGACTTGAGGTCTCTCAATCCACCTCCTCTCTCAATATCCACCATTTGAGAATGTCAGGCAAATTAGGAACAGAGAGAGAATAATGCATCATGTTTACCTAGATCTCAAACTATAACTACTCTTTAAGGTTTTGGATGTGAGATAAAAAAAAATATATATATTTGACCACTCTGCCAGTTAAGACTTCTCCACTCCCACTTCTTGTTAGGTAGGATGCATTAATATCCTCAAAGTTGACATAAAGAAAATAATAGCATAAATCTCCTTCACTTCTTTCTGTGCCCTCAATGAATGGAGCACCAACAATTGCTATGGTAAACCCTATACAAGGTGATAAACATTTTCAGGGGAACTTCAGACTGTCTCTTTCAACAGCTAAGTCCCTCTTCAAAGAAAAGATACATGATACACACAAAGACACATACACACAGGCACAACTTCAGAAAGCATAGTCTTTATGCACTTTGAGAGTTTCCCAAATTATATACATTAAAATCCCCAAAAGATAACCTATTCATACAAAGAAAGAGAAGGAAAAAAAAAGAACCCAACACTCAAGCCAAGTCACAATTCAAGACATTTACAACATTAACCCCATATTTAAAGTAAATGCTCCCCTTTTACCTCTTCTCTTTCAAACACAGACATAATCTGATAACATCTTTTCACACTGCACAGCAAAAAATAGATTACTCATTTAAAATTACAAATCTGTTCACTGCTCAGTCATCTATAGATAAGAAAACATATATTAGTCTTGATAAGGGATCATACTATTTTCCCACAGCCACTGCAAGATAAACTGAAAGTCTGAATAGAGAGAATTAAATTATGGTCTGGCCCTTTCAACTGTAACACCCCCCTCTCTCCACACACACTCAAACAAACATATGTCTTCCTTAACCCAAACTCTCATATGCACACTCTCTTGAGAGACTTGACAAAACAGTTTAGTGGGATGAGTACTACTTTTTATTCTGCCAGAGATTCTGAGTTCAAATCCAACCTGTATAACCCTGAAGAGCTTTACTAAACTCATCAATACTTGAAGTATAAGGGAGCTATGAAGACAGTCTATATTCCTTTACTCACTTTCTATACAACGGTTATAAAGACACCATCTGCCTTCTCAAGTGTTTTTTGTCTCTTGAAAATATTAACAACACAAAATAGCACTTATATTTGGCTTAAGCTTTTCCAAGTGCTTTACATATATCATTACTTGTGATCTGCAAAACAACTCTATGAGATAAAGGCTATATAGAAAGCAAGTTCATTTTAATTATAAAGAAACTAAAGTTGAGGTACATGAATTAACTTATCTATGGTCATATAAATAGCCTAAGAGGAAATTTGAATTAAAATTTTGTTTCTAATTGTGATATTCTATCCACTACACTTCATATTCTATTCCTTGAAAAAGCCATGCTCCTGAATAATCTCTGGACCTTCAAAAATTACATTAGATGAGGACAACAGTGTAGCACTATGGAAAAAGAGCAAGTTCTAGAATCATAGAGCCTGGGCTCAAATCACATCTTTGATGTTTGTTACTGATATGAACTTAGACATGTAACTTCCTAATAATATTTTTGAGAAAAACACTATTTTCCTCTTTTGTTTCCGTTGAGAGGCTAAACATCACAAATTCAAGATTTTTTTGTTTGTTTGTTTTTCTATTCTTCTCCTGCTCCTGCTCCTCCTCTTCCTTCTTCTTGTTCTTGTTGTTCTTCTCCTTCTTCTTCTTGTTCTTGTTCTTCTCCTTCTTCTTCTCCTCCTCCTCCCCCCTCCTTCTTCTTCTCCTTGTTCTTGTTCTTCTCCTTGTTGTTCTTCTCTTTGTTTCTTTTTTCCTCCTCCTCCTTTTTCTCCTCCTCCTTTTTCTCTTTCTTCTCCTTTTTCTCCTTCTCCTTCTCCTTCTCCTTCTCCTTCTCCTTCTTCTTCTCTTCCTCCTCCACTGGCCATATTTTTTGCTTCCATAAATTTCATTTATCTTTAAAACCACACATTGACAATTTGGATCATATAACTTTGGAGACCTTATGAGGGAATTTGTTATTAAAATAAAAATATAATAAAATTAAATTAAAAAGCTCATTAGCATGTTTTGATTTCATGTTCTCATTAAATTCCATAAGGTTTACCCTTTAATTTTTTAAACTATTTTTCTTTTAGTTTTGGAGAATTTATTGATAGATGTTTGACTTTACTAGATCTGGAGGCTACAATCTCTTCTGTTGTTCATGTTTTCCTAGTTGATATATATGGTTATGTTCATGTTTTACAAATTTTATTCTTCTGAGAACTTTGGTAATTTGAGTCTTTCTCTCTTCCCCTTATTTTCCCTTATTGTTCACTTCTTGACTCTCTCTTCCTTGACGGTATTTTCTTTGGAGGCTGTACCTCATATTGTATCACACCCCTCCCATATGGAGCAATTCACATATCATCAGGCTATGTCTCTGCTCCATGTCAATTTTCTGGAAAAAAGTACTGGCTCCAAATAGAGGCTGGACTTCCCACACACACACACCCAGCTCAATGAAATGTGACACATCCATTCCTATGTGATGCTTTGTTCCTTTCTCTCTGTTTTCTCTGTTCTTAGGTTCAGCAGTTCATGTTGTTGCTGCTGTAGCCAAGAATGATTTCTTTTTTTAGAATCTGGATCTCTATGGCTTTAGAAGGATAGGGTTGTGTTGTGTTGATGAAATTTATTGCAAACCCAGACACATGTCCTGCTCCATTCCTTCTCTTCCTTTGTTTTCCTACAGAAATCTTTTTTAGCCAAGAATGCTGTTGATATGACTCTGACTATGAAGGCCTCAGAAAACTTCCCCAAGGTTATTTTGGGGCATAGTTTCTGATCTTGAGAAGTTAGAGAGATTGTGAGGATCAGAAGAAAAAAAAAAGTATATCTAGTCTTCAATTTTGTTGGTCAAATGATCCAGAAATCCCCTGCAGTTTATTTCTATGAAGGCAGCTTACCTCATCAAATTCTTTTGTTTATTATCTCCCAGACATCTTAGAACTAATTTTTCTCATCTGTATGATATAAAATGAGGTTGAATTTCATGGTTTATGAGGACCCTGATAACTCTAGATCAGGGGTCAGCAACGTATAGCTCTTGAGCCATATCTGGCTCTTTTGAGGGCCAGATATGGCTCTTTCTGCAGGAGCCATAAAGTCAAATTTTTTTCAGAAGCTATTACAGGAGTGTGCACTGTGAGCACTGTACAGCTCTCACAAAATTACATTTTAAAAAATGTGGCGTTTATGGCTCTCACGGCCAAAAAGGTTGCTGACCCCTGCTCTAGATCATTGATTCTTTGATCCCTTTCCCTATTATTCCAATCCCCCCTCAAAATATTAAGGTAATCACAGCTTCTTTGGAAATTTATTATAATGTTTCCCTGTCTCAATCCTTAGTGAATGTGATGTGAGTGAAATTCGTGATTTATCTAGACAGGTCTGACCTTAAAGAATGCCAGATTAAGAGGCTGCTTTTGTGACATTACTTAAAGGTGAGTTAAGAAGACTCTTTTTGAAAATCTCTCTCTCCAATTTGTGAAGTATTTACTGCCAAGCTTTATTTGAGAGATCACATTAAAAATGCAAGTATCTTTGGAAGTAGTAACATATTAAGACAATACTTATTTAAAATTGTGCATTACTTCACAGATAAGATATCTTTTCAACTGACAGCATGACTAAAAGTCCCTAATATAACAAGACACAAATATATTTTTATAAAAGAGAGGGAAAAGAGAAATTCAGCACTAGGGTATGAAAAACAAGAAACTTTATATTAGCAAATAGCTAAAGAACAGATGGCATGAAGGACTCAAACCACAGGAAAAAGGTTAATTTGATATAGAAGGCAGTACAAAAAATCCTTACCGATTTCAGAGTCAGTAAAGCTTTGGCCCTTCTATTGGTTTAACTTTATCACCTGACTATTCCCCAAAGGCTTTGGAAAATTCAGAATTGCTTTGAATCAATGCAATGTAGTTCAGCTGAGTTCAATTCATTTCTATTAACTCAATTAAGTGGTTTGGTGAACATAATTTAAAACTTGAAAGGGACCTCATTGGTCATCTACATCAATTCTGGACCCCAAACAGAAAATTTTCAATTATATATTTGGCAAATGATCATTTAACCTTTTCTTGAATACTTCTAGTGAAAGGAAATTCACAATTTCTGAAGACAACCCATTCTGTAAAAATTAGGTGGTTTCTCTTAACATTCTTCTTGAGAACTCCTATACTTTGTGTTTAGTTCAGTGCTATAATGAAAAAGAACCATTTTTCTTTTCTTTCCATCTGATAACCCTTCAAATATTGAACGCAACTATGATTTCCCATCACAGTGTTTTCCAGGCTAAACCTTCACCAAGTTCCCATACTAAGCATGAATGTAAGGGCCTTCACTCCCCTAATCATAATTCAACATTTAAGTACTTAATATATGCAAAGCCCTTTGTTATGTTTTGTTTCTGTCACAGATTGGATGGAGGATGGAGGAAAATTAATATTGGACTATAATAACTTCTATATATAAAATCTCACTCTGCTGGCTGACTTGTTAGAGGTATGGTTGGAAACTTGCTCCTTATTTATCTATAACAAAAATTCTTTCAGGTAAGGGAAGTTCATAAACTCCATCCATTGAACTAAGCATCCATGTTGAACTAACTTAAAGTATGGTGATTTGGCTACAGTAGAGTATGATGGAGTCTTCTGAGTCCCAGCAAGACCACAAACCTTTTGCAATGAAGTAAGAAGGGAAAAGTTGAGGTCTCTTAAGTTCATTTCCTCAGTAGCTATTTGCCAACTGGAGATATGTAGGATGTCTTAAGAGAGACTGAGTATATATAGACCACTACCAGAGAAGAGAAGCTCACTTTTTTTCTTTCTGGATGGTAGAGAGAAATAATAGACCAGATTAAGATATCTTAACTAGTCAATTAATAAATTAACGTAAAATTAAGAAATACTGCCTCAAGAATGTCACTCTTACCAATATAATAATAATTTAAAAAAATAATAGCTCTGATTTTTCTTAATTTTATATTTTTTTATTTTCTTCTTTAGTTTTATTGAAATTTTATAGCATGATTATTTCTGGATAACTTGCCCTAAGTATTTAAGTAAAAATAATTGACAAAAGTAAATCAGCCTTGAACATCCTGCAAAAAAAGAGGGAAATTTTTCATTATGTAGGAGTAATATTAATTAATGTAATTACTCATATGTCAACTTTATGTTAATGGTCTTTTCATTCACATTATCATAGGGATTTTTTTGGTATTGTTAATTTCACTTCACCATTCCTTTATATAAATCTTCTCATGCTTCTCTAAATTCCTTTTATTCATTATTTCTTCTTTCAAAGTATTTTCTAATTCCATTCCTGTTTTACCCTGGCTTACCTGGACATGCCAAGTGTTCCTGACATGACTATACCTTTGATAAGACTTTGGAATATGTTCAGATTGCATAATATCTTTTTCATTGGCTTTTTATACCTTTAAAATTGGTAAGACTCAGTGCTTTTTAACAATTGTCTTTAGGTTACTCTCTCTTCAGGGACTTTTATCTGCTGTATCCACAAGATGAAGATGTCAGTTTACCCAAAGTCAATGCACCATTACTGAATCCATGAGGATAAAATTTCCATCCCTTGTTCCCTCTTTTATTTTTTTCCAGATCTGAGAAATGGATCTGGAGCTTTCTTCCTGTTCAGTTTTGTCTGTATTCCTCACTTCCAGTTAATAGAGTTCACTGTCTTCATAGGACTCAAGTCATAACAACCTTGGAGTTAAGACTGCCAGGGATGATACAGTCAGTTAGTTGTCATGGAATCTGGGGCTCCAGCCAAGGGAAGATTTGGGATTTGAAACTGTTAAGTGCTTTATAGGAACTAAAATAAACTATGAACTTAATCTATTTACCTTCTCTTGAAACTAAGGTGTTGGAAAAAGGAATGAATTCTATGTCTCTTACTTGTTGGAGTAGTAAATTTGTAGTTATGATTTTTCTTGATATAATGATTTCTTTTAAAGTTTTTTTTAAACCCTTACCTTCCATCTTACAATCAATACTGGGTATTGGTTCTAAGGCAGAAGAGTGGTAAGGGCTAGGCAATGGGGGTTAAGTGACATGTTCAGGGTCACACATCTAGGAAGTGTCTGAGGTCAGATTTGAATCCAAGACCTCCCATCTCTGGGTCTGACTCTCAATCCACTGAGCCACCCAGCTGCCCTCTTGACATGATTCTGTAAAAAAGTTAATATGTCTGTTAGTGGCTAAATAGAAGTGAGGTATAGGGGATTTAACTCCTACACTTAGGGGAACATCATCAATGGAGGTTGGAAACCTTTCCCAAGAACTTTGATATACCAAACTTCCCCAAGGTTTTTCAAGAACCTTGAGGAAAAGGGTAAAATCTAATCTACCTGATCTTTTAGGCAATGAGTGCCACAATAGACACTTGTGTGTTACATATATATATATATATATATATATATCCCAGATTAGAGAGATTTGATCCAACTGCTTTTTGGTTATCACAAAAAGTGAGAAGTTCTCACTCTTAATTGTAACTACAGATCATAGGATTTAGAGAAAGGAAGAAGCCTTAGAAATTAAATAGTTCTGTGGGTTCATTTGAGAGAGAGAGAAAGACTGATTGATTGAGAGAAAGAGAGAGAGAGAGATTAAGTGACTTGCCCAGATCAAGTGGTATGTATTTAAGTAAAAGGTAACAGTCAGGTTTGGAATTGATATCCTCTGAGTTCAAATACATTATTCATAAGGTGTTTCTGAGGAAAGTCCTTCACAAATCATTGTCTTATGTATACATACAATATAATGTAAAACAATTTTCATATTTTTCCAAATTATTTTTTGGGAAGAGAATTCATTGATCTTACATTATCTAATTGATTTTCTGATAATTTTGTAATAATTTTCTATGAAATATAATCATTACATTTTGTCTCACTGTGATTTTTGTGTATGTCAAAGGTTTATATTGAGAAAGTGAAAGGAATACTGATTATAATAATTAGTTGGATTTGCTCTAGCCTCCATTTTTCCAGGGGTTTCTGATACATAACAATATTTTTTTTTGTGACTATAAGCAAAGCTTAAAAAAAAAACATGGACCTACCAAGTGAATCCTGTCTTAACTGCATCAATTGGGTCTGGTCTAAGAATAATCCTAAAAACTTTTCCTGATAGAGAATCATTATCTCACCAGGAGGATTCCAGAGATTTCCAGATAAGATAATTGTTATCATCCTATTTCCTTGAGACAGCAAAAGTCACTGCAAGGAGTTACTGTCAAGAATTTGAAGTTACACTTGTCCCTTAAGTAATAATCTTTTAATTTTTTTTCTGTTTTATCTTTCTCATATTTTGAGTAATAAGAGCTGGCTAATTTCTGTATCTAATGGGCTCCTCTCCTTAGGAAAAGGGTTCTGGAATGCATGCTCATTTTACTGAGAAAAAAAATCAAAATTAAAATACCTTTTGCTTCTTCTCCTTAGTTTCTAGTGTCTTTCATTCAGTTCAATTCTGGTCAGGTGGGGTCAGACTCTTGGGAAGATAATGGGTTGACAATCTATTCCTTTAATTATTTTCCATGACTAAAAGCAAATCAAAAGAATTATTCAAGAAATCAGAAATAAATATCAAATCAAATAATAGCACATTAAAAAGTGTTGCTACTACAATGAGATTCTTCACTGATTGTGATATAATATAATTAGAAATAATTATGAGGAATAGTATTAAAGATGGATGCCCTTTCCAGGAACACAATCAGACTAGAAGATATCTGCTTATTCTCCCTGTTGTCAACCTTAAAAAAAAAAAAAAGAATCACCCTAGCAGTCATGCAAGGATGTCTTTTATCAGGACAAGGGAGATAATTATGGCCCCCTCATGCACCAGCCACTCAGAGCCAACCAGCTCTGGGACTCTGGGAACTCTGTCTCTGGCAAAAACACTAAGAATGAGAATTTCTATCTAAAAAGCAAAAACAACAAAAAATGTAACTCTCCTCAATACAGACACTGAAAGCATCAGTTTCTCAGGAAATTCTTGACAGTAACTTGACAGTAACTCCATCTAGTGACTTTTGGGGTCTCAAGGAGATAGACTGATAGCAATTATCTTATCTAGAAATCTCTGGAGAAGTCCTGGTTATTTTGTATTGAAAGTGATTTCCATTGCAGCTTGACTACTGGACATTCAGTTTTGATTTATGATAGCTGAGCTAATTCAAAAGCATGGATCTTTATTTCCTCACAGTCTTAAAA
Organism: Gracilinanus agilis; assembly: GCF_016433145.1. NCBI lineage: Eukaryota > Metazoa > Chordata > Mammalia > Didelphimorphia > Didelphidae > Gracilinanus > Gracilinanus agilis. The sequence goes on from NC_058130.1 coordinate 72,887,210, forward strand.
ATCTAGCAACTTTTTTGGGTTTTTGGACAATCTGTCCATTAGTAATATGCTCCTTAATTTTTTTGGTGATTTAAACAATCAATGAATACATTTTAAAAATAAGTGTATTCTTTGGGCAGTGCTAAGAGCAAAACAAATGGGACAGTGATTAAAAAGACAAAGATTCTATAGTCAGATTCCACATTTGTAAATTGCTGGGTAGTTGCTGAGCTCTAATTTGCATTCAATGGGAAAAGTAACCTATGAATATTGACTCTTTCAGATACTAACTGAACCTAAGAGACCCTTCTAGATCTGACATTCTATAATTTCTGTGAGGAAGGAAAAAAATAAATGTTCTTACTTGCCACCTATAATGGCAATTATAATGCAAAGTGCATCTCAAGTAATTTAAATCCTTCAATTGAAGTTCTTATCTACTTTCCACTTAGCACTATAGCGGCAACATTAAGCTGTCTCCTTTCCTGCAGTTGCTATGACTTTTACTGTAAATAAAAATCCAATTTAAATCATAGGTTTGTAGCACTGGAATATATTTCAGAACACGATGGTCATCTTTTTGTGCAGCATTTGCTTCATTTCATTTCTTGGGATTGTTAAGTGTTAATATCCAGGAGCCACATAAATGAGTGAAACCTGGCTAACACCAAAGGACACATCGGGAAAACATGTGACTTTTCATTCTTTAGATTTGTAGGCAAAAGTTAATTTTGCTTCGGGAACATAAAAGTGTCTATGAATATTTTCTTCCACAGAAAATTCCATATATATTATCAAGTGTTCATTAATCAAGCCATTTGTGATTTTTATATGGTTGCCTAGGGGCAGTATAAAGTAATGCTGGAGTATAAAGAGAGTTACAATTTGAGTCAGAGAGCCTGGCTTTGAAAATTGGACTAACTCCGATATTCCCTACCTGCATCTTCTTGGGTAAGTCACAAAACCTTTACAGGGTTGGTTTCACTTCCTCTTCCCAGAAAAAAAAGAATTTGGAATGGAAGATATCTTATAGTCTGCAAACATCCTGGAAAATTCCTTCCAGCATATTTACCTCAAAAAGCTGATTGAAAATATATAATGGGGCAACTATATAGCTTAGTGGATAGAGAGCCAGACCCAGAGATGGGAGGTTCTGGCCTCAAATTTGACTTCAGCTATTTCCTAGCTATGTGACCCTGGGCAAGTCACTTAACCTCCATTGCCTAGCCCTTACCACTTTTCTGCCTTAGAAGCAATACACAATATTGATTCTGTAACAGGTTATTTGATAATTAGGTAAGCAATAAAAATTTCTTGGTAAGATTAGGAATAGATTTTAGTCAAGAATAAGGTTTCCAGCATAGAGTGAACTGCAAAGTTACAGGGAAATCCTTTAAGTTTGCTATGGAATTCTGGCTAGGTCAGAGAGATGGAATTCTAGGAGAGCACTAGGAGTCTGAGGAAAAAGAACAGTCACTCTGGGAGTTTCACACTCAGAGATTGGAGGTTCTGGTTTTTCCTCAGAAAATCCTGAGAGAAAGTAGGTGACCGTTGAAATGATTTTGGAAAATTTGAAAAGTTGGTGGATTTGATCATCGGTTTGGGGAGAGACCAGCTGAGATTTCTCTCTGTGACAGTACAGAGGTGAAGGAGGCTAGCAGGGCCTGGAGAGAGCTATTCTGCTGGGAACCTGTCAATGTTATGGGGGTGCAAATCACGAATCCCTGGGTTCAGGAAGGAAATCTTTCTCAAGAATGAGAGGACTCCAAACTTAGCTTAGAAGTAAAAAGAAAGATTTATTAGTAAGATAGGATTAATGGCCAGCAAGACAACATGAGTGGAACAACCCTAGCAGTTGCCTTCCCAAAGCTTCAGTCCAGGGGTTTTTATATTCTTTACAACAGTAAGCATGTGGACAGGACTTCTCCCACTCAGGCATTCCATGGGTGGGGTGTCTGCCTGAGATCCTCTGGGCTTAGGCTATCAAAGTGTGGCCCAAAGGTATATGTATCTCTTTGTCTATCTCAACCTAAAGGAACAGTCCAAGAATAGTGGTCTTTGCCTCAGGAGTCACAAGGACAGGAAGGGGAAGGGAATTTCCCTGTTCACAGCCTGTCCCAGTTCCATGCCTGTGGAGATCTCTTTATCATCTCTGATAATCTGATGACAGTTTAGTTGATAAGGAAATAAGGACAGGACAAGGGAAATGTCTTTTACCTCATGCTTCCAGCTCTGGCTCTGGCTCCAGGAGCATGGAGTTTATTATATATATTTCAAGACTCATTTCAGACAAAAGAACCCCCCTGAAACTTTGCAGATGTGCAGAAGTTACAAATTATGTCACATCAAAACACAAAACATTGGCTTCAGAATAGACCAAGGCCAAGGCTAATTTTGACTAGGTTCTTATCAGAAAGCCAAGTTGGGGAATATCTTGGCCTTAGCTATAACAGGCAGCAGGATTCCTTGCTGTGTTAACAGTGTTAACCCATTAAATTCAGGTTTGATAGGAACTTAAAGCTTTTCAGTAAGGCCATAATACTTTTCAAGAAGAAATCACAAGGATCACAAAAGGGGTCAAAAGAGGAGTCTCAGATTTTTATCTATTCTCTTACTGGCTTCCCACAATGTGTCAGCTTGCTGTGTGAGTAACTGGCCTTCCTTTCCTGGCTTCTGAAAAGATTGGTTCTGGAGACTCCTTCCTTTCCTGGACGAGGCTGCATTGGTGGAACCCTTGTTGATGACAACACTGGGTCCTCTGGCTGAAGATTATTGAGCCCTGCTGGGGCTGAGCTAAACACTGGAGCAGCACTTAGAATGATAGGATAGATCAGTGGTTCCCAAACTTTTTTGGCCAACTTCCCCCTTTCCAGAAAAAATATTACTTAGCGCCCCCTGTCACATACTATCACCGCCCCCTTACAGTTATTCAACACCCCCAAATGCACCTGTGGCCACCACCACCTCCCTGGATCGCTGCAGCATCCACCAGGGGGCGGTGGTGCCCACTTTGAGAATCACTGGGCTAGACAATTCTCTACCTTCTTCTTACATTTCTCCACTTTCACTCTTTTTACCTCTGTAAATAAAGGTACTAAAAGTAATTTTGACTTAAGCTATAATATTTTTAAATTGGAGACCACAATATTACTGTAGATCTTTCATATTTAGTATAAAACTTAAATTTAAAATTCTCACAGTCCTCTGCCATTTTGTGATGAGCAAGGAGGCCTCCATGTTCTGTGACACCTCCACTTTTGCTTTGCTCACTTGCCCACTATTCACAGACAAGACCCAGTGGCATCATCTTAGCTCACTTCCATGAGACATAAACCTGAGCCACAACTAGGGGCCTCTGGGGCCAGACCTGGCCCAATATTAAATAGCCTTTCCATCCTATTCCACCTGGTTACAGCCTGGACTCTAGCCTGCACACTGAATCCTCAACAGCTTCTGTATCCATGAAATTCTGGACTCCAAGGGGGATCATTAGTCCAGGGCTCATGGACCTCCCAGGCTTCATCTGCACCATAGGCATCAATAGGAGAAAAAAGCCTTAAATAAATAGAAAATTTAAAAAGCTAGCTATAAATTTAATAATTTAATTTTGTCAATTTGCCATACTTCCCTCTATTAGTTAACACCTTGTAAGTTTAAGGCTCTTGACCTTTGAAAGCTACCTTTCATTTGTGGGAAGATATACCTAGAGACAAGTTTCTTTTTACAGTGCATGTGTTTTTAAAGATGTTATTGCCTATCCTTTGTTTTTGAAAAGAAAGAAAGAAAGAAAGAAAGAAAGAAAGAAAGAAAGAAAGAAAGAAAGGAAGGAAGGAAGGAAGGAAGGAAGGAAGGAAGGAAGGAAGGAAGGAAGGAAGGAAGGAAGAAAGAAAGAAAGAGAGAGAGAGAGAGAAAGGAAGGAAG